>NC_142742.1:20047500-20212500 GCF_051943395.1 Hippocampus bargibanti | reverse complement strand
CCAGAAAAAAATATTCCAATTTTAAAAGAAGGTATAATGTAAGCTACACTATGACAATTTAACTTTCTCTTGATGTTCCACATGTCTGGCTTTTAATAAATATTAACTCATGCAATGATAAGAAAAGAGTTCATTTTTATTTGTTTAAATTAAACGAGCAGACTCCCTGATTCTAACCATAATTCTTTCTCCCCGATGTCTGAATTTTGACAGGGACAATCTCTGAAAGCCCCAATGAAATTAGAATTGCTGGTCATTCTCTTTTTATTCAGTATGCAATATTAATAATCTCTTGAGGCGCTGCGGCTGCAAATTATTTCATTATCAAAGGTTTAATGACATCTGCACCAAATGTCTTTCCACTAGGTATTCTGTCTTTAAAATTCTTGTTGAACTTCAGCAACTTTCTTCAGCTTGTTTGCATTAATATTGTGGGCAAACTGTTTTAGTTGTCTCTTGTGTGTGTGTGTGTGTGTGTGTGTGTGTGTGTGTGTGTGTGTGTGTGTGTGTGTGTGTGTGTGTGTGTGTGTGTGTGTGTGTGTGCATGTGTGTGTGTGTGTGTGTGTGTGTTTTATATATTGTTAATAGCAATGATTGCAACAGAGCTAGTAAAAGAAATGACAAACACAACCCCCTCACCCAAAAAACATTGTGTTGACATAGCAACACTCCTGAGAGAGGTGCAACCCCTTATGTTTAAACATTTTTCGGAATAATGTGCTCTAAATATTTTATATCAATTCATACCAATTACAATGGTGCTGATTTTCCTAAAATATTATGAGCACAGTATTTAACATTATTATAATGGCATGAATTGGATCCCCGGGACTGATTCTATTTACATTTTAATGAAAATTAATGTTGTTTTCCAACCCAATGCTTAAAGTCCCCTCGAGCGAGCCGAATTGTTTCCCCCGTTTGAGACTTAATGTTAGCTGCCAGCCATTGATGTTAACGTCCCCTCACCTGTCTGTCATCAATAAAGAAATAGCCTCAGTAGTGATAACTTCTATACCTGTTCTTCATGCACACTATTTTTGTGGCCCTGTGTAATGTAATGGAACTGCGAAAATAATATACAGTAAAGTCTCGTTATATCGATATTCAAGGGAGTCCGAAAAATATCGATATAACCGGGACTATCGATATATCCGATCCTGCGCCGAACTGCATTAAACAAAAGCCGCCAAAAGAGGGCAGCCAAGCGCCATATAAGAAACGGAGCTGGCCATTAGCTCCCTTTTTTTTTTGGGTCAGAGATGTTCCCCCAATGTTGCCTCAAAATGGCACATATATTTCTTTAATGATTGTAAACATGTATGCTTTAATCTCCAAAACTACAGTGTATTTGAAACATATTCATAACTGGATGTGTAACAAGAAAGCATATTATCCGAATGAAAAGGAGCACCGTAATAACCGGATTATCGTAATCACTGGGTATCGTACTAAACGGTACTAATTATATATAAAAAGACTAGAAATGTGCAAGGGAAATGAAAATAGTATCGTAATAAGCGGTACTATCGATATAACCGATATCGATATAACGAGACTTTACTGTAAATGGAAAAATCAGAAGGTCGGAATGATGTGAAATTCAGGCAAAAGGTACATGATTACTTCACCCTGTTTCGTTAAATCAACCAGTTCCATGTGCAATCTTATTCTAAGCCTATTGTTCGACAGTCAACTGTCCGCCATTCTGAGACCAGAAAGGGATATCTGCTTTGGAACAGCTGTATGAACACAATGTATTGTATATATATGAAGTAATCTTTGCATCCATCTGTTGTGTGTTTCGTAAATGACCCAATTCAATCTCCAGTTTATTGCTAACTTCAGGTGACTCGTTTGGTGCTGCGAAGGTCATGCACAGTGTGCTTTTATCCAAATGCAACCGACTGACTGATCCTGTAGTAGAAATGCTCACTTGTAATCCAATCTGATTCGCACATTGGCAAATTTGTGACATATACTCATGTTAAAAAATGTCTATCTTTCATTATTAAATGATTGAAATGAGGTCTAAAGTCAGGTGAAATGTAGAACATGTGTATTGTAGCAAGTCACAGTCACACAGTCAGTCTGTGTGAGCTGTGACCTGGGGCCTGTTCGAGCCTAGTTAACACTCAGCCTATAGACCAGGCAGAGCGAACTCCAGTTCCTCATTAATCATATGCCGCCTGTTTTTGATCCCTCCCTAGTCCAACACTAAACTATCCTCTTCAGTCATAGGGGCTATTTAAATTGTTTTAGTCACCTAAAGCCAAATTTTCATTGTACTGGTTGCACATAGAAACCATTTCAGAATACCAGAGGGGTCGTGTTTCTGTGACACCTTTTTAAGGCATATGCTTCTAATGAACATCTTCCAAGATGATTTGAGAACGAAGCCGAGCGAGGTATGACATGACTATTATCAGGCTGACAGATAGATATATCCATCCATCCATTTTCCGTACCGCTTATTCCTCATTAGGGTCGCGGGGGGCGCTGCAGCCCATCTCAGCTGTCTTCGGGCAAGAGGCAGGGGACACCTTGAATTGGTTGCCAGCCAATCGCAGGGCACAAAAAGACATACAACAGTGACTCTCACACCTAGGGACAATTTGGAGTGGTCAATCTGCCTGCCATGCATGTTTTTGGAGTGTGGGAGGAAACCGGAGGACCCGGAGAAAACCCACGAAGGTCCGGTGAGAACATGCAAACTCCACACAGGGAGGCCGGACCGGGACACGAACCGGCGACCTCTGCACTGTGAAGCCGGTGTGCTAACCACTCGACTACCGGGCTGCCCACAGATAGATATAGACCTTGCTTAAACCAGTGGTAGAGAACTCAACTTCCTTAACAGCCATATTCGGCCTAATTTCTCTCTAATTTAACACTCCTAATTCAAAAATCAATTAGCAAGCTCTGCAGAAGCCTTAAATGATCATGATCACGTGATTCCATTGTGTTGCAGAAGGGAGGGGTCTAAAATGGGCAGGATTTGGTTCTCAAGGAAGTTTCCTCCACTTGTCTTAGGCAACGTAACAAGGACCTCCCCTGCACATACCCATTTCCTGTTTCAAGATTTTGTCAGTCCCTCATTTGTCATCTGTCAAGCAGCCGGGAACCCATCCGTAATTGTCAATCCATATTTTTTTTCAAAGTCATTCAAGCGTTCATGTTATTTTAACACTTGCCAGCCAGACCATGCCCACTCAAAAAAAAAGTTCAACAGATGAAAAATCTATGAACTAGAGCACTTTCTCTCAAGAGAAATACAGGCTCAAATTGTCACATTTACTTATTTGACTTTTCAATTGAACTGTAAGTACAGTCAGCAGAAGGATGTTGGTGGCTGCATGCAGCTGTTTCAACTCCTATAACGGCATGATGTTTTAATTTAGAGATTAAAATATGGCATACGTGCAACATGCAATCCCACAGACGGAGGCCAACGCAGGATTTGAACTCATAACCTCTGCACTTTAAAGTCAGCGCACTAACCACTTGACGATGAGGCCTCTTGAGATTAGATGAGATGACCTTTATTCATCTCACACTTGAGAAATTCCCAATTCACAGCAGCAAAGTTATGAAAGGTAGAGGAAAGGAAAACGAATAAGTAGAAGAACTAAATATAGAACGGGCAAAACTAGTAATAATTTCACCAATATTATCGTGAAACACAATCATAAAGGTTTTTAAGTAAATAAATACACCTACACGAAACAAAAACATTTTTTGGGATTGACACATACAACTGACGTGAAATGATCTGGTTCTGCCTCCTTGTCCAATCAGAGCCAGGTACCACTGTGCCTGCAGAGATCCAATCGAAAATTGGAGGACCTACTCTCACACAAACTGTACGTAGTTAATGCAGTTATCTCTCAAGAATCCCCCGTGACCAAACACAGCAGGCAAGCGGGCTGTGTGTCTCTCGGTCAAAGGCAAAACGGCTTTTCCACAGTGATGGACTTCGAGGTCCGTCGGTACTTGTCCTGTTCTTGACGATTAGAATAGCAGACGAAATCCCACTTCACCAGTCCTTAGCCTGTCATGTTTTTTGTAGTTTCCTGTCATTTGTCAATTGTCAGTAGAACAGGCATCCATCAGAGATGGGCCTTCCATCAGTATTGACAGAACACCAACCCCTGGCAATTATACTTTCAATTGGTGTCTTGGGCCATATATGTGATCAGTGCGTTGAGGACATTGTTCTTGTGGGAGCATTTTGTTTTTCCTGTCTACAATGACAGCAATTGGTGAGAAGAGAATTGTGCATGCAGGTTGTAAGGCAAGCAGTGAGACATTGGCAAACACGTTCCTCGCTTTCGACTCTAAAGCTGCCAGGACATAAAATCGCTCAGGTGTACATGATGTCATATGGATGAGAAGTGATGTATTAAGGCCAACTTCACCATTTTAAATTCTTGGAATTGAAACGGAAAAGCAATTTATGATGTTGTGATTAAAATCACTCATGAACAACCAACGAAATGACTTTGTATGATGTCTGATATATTTTATTGGATATTTTTGGAATAAGTTTTTCTCGCAGCAAATAATAATAATAATAATAATAGCTAGCCAATCGATAGCCAACAGATACCTAGCTAGATAGCCAGCTAGATAGCCAGCCAGCTAGATAGTGACTAGATAGCTAGCCAGATAGCTAGCTTGCCAGCCAAATAGCTAATAGATAGCAAATAGCTAGCAAATAATAAGAATAAGAATAAGAATAAGAATAAGAATAAGAATAAGAATAAGAATAAGAATAAGAATAAGAAAAAGAATGCTATGCTAAAAGCACATTTCTCAAAAGGTAATTGCACTAAAAATTCACTGACGGCACTACTGAAAAAACTGTTGAAAACAAAAAGGAAATTTCTGTGTTGGAGATGGCAGATATTTGGAAAAATGAAATTATTATTGGATTTTTGTGGATGGAACGATGTTGCCAATGGCGCTGTCGGCCCCGCCTGCACCTGCACAGGTGCTGGTCATTCCGATCAGTGGTAGACTGCCACGTCCTGGTTGGCGACCAACGGGTAGTGCTGTCGGCACCGCCCTCAGTTGCACAGGTGCTGGTCATCTTCATTAGTGGCAGTTAAAAGGACTCCCGGCACGACCATTCGGTGTCAGGTCATTGTAGTGTGTATGTGTTTGCTGCACCCTGTCAGGTTTGTTTCATCTTGGCAGATTTTTACTCTTGGTTTTCTTTGATACTTTGTATTTTTCTATTCAGATGATTTTGATGCTTTTAGATTTTGTTCCTGCTGACTTTATTTTAATACAATTTGTCCAACACAACCTGCTGCTCCCTTTGGGATGCTTTTTTGGGATCCACAACCGCCATCACCACCTTGCAAACCGTGACAGTGTTCCAGTACATATGGAGGAAAGTGTCATTGTTTAGATGTGGTGTGTGTGTGTGTGTGTGTGTGTGTGTGTGTGTGTGTGTGTGTGTGTGTGTGTGTGTGTGTGTGTGTGTGTGTGTGTGTGTGTGTGTGTGTGTGTGTCCAATATTAATTACAGATAACATGCTTCAACTCTCATTTCTGCACCATGGAGAGCGATTGTTAAGCACTGATAATGGTGAGAACTATCGACATGACTCCTTGTTTGACTTTATGAGAACAACTCTTGGCATTACACGATGAGTAGATGGCAACATAAACCGTGACATATTTATAGTGCATAAAACATTTATTTTATAACCAAGAAGTGTAATGTTTCTAGCAAGGTTGCCATAAATTAACACTATTGGTGTAAACTACATCACCTTTATAGAAGCACAAAAGTTTCTTAAAAGGTTAATGGAACAGTACATTTCTGAATTGTTTTTAGTTCTGAAATATCCATTAATTCTGAAATTCAATATAAAAGTAACTTTAATAAATTCATTCATTCATTCATTCATTCATTTCTCGAACCGTTTTATCCTCACTGGGGTACCTGGGGTTGCTGGAGCCTATCCTGTCTTCGGGCAGCAGGCGAGGGGGACACCCTAAACCGGTTGCCAGCCAATTGCAGGGCACACAGAAATAAACAACCATTCACAATCCTAACCACATGGAGGGACAATTTGGAGTGTTCAATCAGCCTTCCATGCATGTTTTTGTAACGTGGGAGGAAACCGGAGGACCCGGAGAAAACCCGTGCAGGCCCACGGAGAAAACGCAAACTCCACACAGGGAGGCCGGAGCGGGGAATGGAAATAGAACATCTGCACCTTTTCTTTGTCTCCAAGATAGGCAGCCGTCGGTGAATGCTCTCACGAGCCTTGCTTTTTTTGTTGTTGTTTTTGTGTTCTTTGTGGTTTATTGTCACCTTGTGTTGTTGTGCATGTCGTGTTGCGGAGTGTTTTTGAGCATTTTTGGCTATCTCATTCATCAAGGAGATGTAAAGAGTTTGATGTTTCTCTTTATTTGTAGAATGGTAGTCGAAAATAGGTGCGTTGTGAAGGAAATAGATACATTTATTTAGCCATATAAAACATTGCTAAAGATAAACATAGTAAGTTTAATCAGTATAAATATTACTTTGCTTGTAATTCGATAGATAACAGAACAAAGAGGCATCATTGGTTGGAGCCATGTTTCAGGGGCCAGAAGATCTAAGGGGAGCCAGCTGACAGACACAAAGGAAGGAAGACAACATAACCAAATGCTGGACAACACAGATGAAAGGAACTGACCAAACAATAACTCGTCAGGACGCACCCCGCCTGGGAGTCAGGGAACTACCTGGAAGCAGACATATGAACCAGATCCCAGTAATGACCAAATGGAAACTTGATTTCTCTGTGTGGGCCAAATTTGAATATGCATGTAGTACACCTTTAAATCTGGGATGCTCAGTCTAAGTCTTTCGTCACTCTTACTGATTTGGGGCACATGAATATTTTCTGTGTCAGGGAGCTGAAACCTAGAATTCTGTTTTAGATCAAATTGTTAAGAATAAATTATCTGTGAGTAACTTGCCGGCTTTTTGGTCATCCCTCTCACAACGAACACGGCAATTGTTAGGTTACCATGTTGGGCAATAAGGTAAATATTTAATTCCGTTCATAATATTGACAATTTTTAAATTAACGGTTAAGGCTAATATTAGCTCGTAATATTTATAACATAACAGTTGTCAAATCTCTTTATTTGTTGAATGATGATTGTCAAATCTCCCAGGGAAGTGCCACGCAGATGTCTCGCTGAGCTTGATTGTGGCGTGGAGTCGAGCAAGTCGTGCTGGGAAACTCCGTCCGCTGCTGAGCGGGTCTCTGCGAGCTGCGTGTCTGTCTGAGTCCGAGATGATTCTCTTCTGCTGTCCCGCAACGGCTGCACTTTTATAGCGTCCAAGCGTGGGAAATGTGTCAGGCTGAGATTCACATCAAAGCCGCGGTGCACACCTGTGCCGCCACAGTTGCGCCTTCTCGGCAGCACGAATATGCCAGCACTGTTTGTGATTGAGAGGAATATCAGTGCCATTCGACTGCCATCGCTGGACAGCTCTGGGGAAATTTTAATGGGCAGCATTTTCACAGACCTGCTTTGTTCAGCGGAAAGGTCGGTGCTGTTGGACAATCTGTGGCTGGATGGCTTGAGGAGCCCGCGATAAGAAGAAAGGAGCGTCAGCGAAGAACGCTGATTCATATGTGGAACTGTTGCGGCTTGGATTTCAAGAGGATTTATGTGGGCCAGGAGATGTGAGACAATCTCTTTTTGTCAATTGATGATACAGCTTTGCGTTTGCTTTCAAAACTTAGCTTGTAGCAGATGTGCACATTCCAGCATGACGTCTTTGATTCACTAGTGAAAAGGAGGTTTTGACCTTCTCCTCTTTTATCTAGTCATATCACACCACAGAGTAAATGGAGGAAGTCATTAAGATTTCACAACTGTCCATGTTTTTATGATCCTGTTGTGTTTATTATTTTGATTTGTGTGGACTATGATGCAATTTCCCCATTGTGAGATTAAAGGTTTTCTGATTTCTGATTATGTGAAGTGCTTTGTTGCAGCTGTTGTGAAAGCTCCCCCCGTCATAGCGGCTCCTGTGTAGCTGACTCTACAGCAGCTCCTAACCCTTTTGAAATCCCTTTCCGTTCTACTATTTTGTTTATGTATTTAATTTCTATTATGCATAGAATACTGTGTTTGTATATTTTTGCCCCACCCCCTTTCAATTTGGCTGCTGTAGATTGCAAATTTCCCCCATTGTGGGACTATTAAATGTTTTCTGATTCTGAAGTCGACATGCTAACCACACGAATACCAGACTGCCTTTGATAAATAACTACTAAAATCAACACTTAAAAAGATGAAAAGATCAAACATGGTCATCATCAAGACAAAGGTTTGCCTCTTCCAACTCTCATCTATATTTTTGTTGCAATTTCCACTTTTGAGGATTTCCACTGGGAGCACAATGAGACAACTAATCACATTAAAAAACATTGTCACAAAGTATAACGTTTTTTTTAAATCAAGAATGTACCTACTACAAATGCTACCTTTGTAGCCGTTGAGGAATGAGCACACACGACTAAATGTGGAGACGTGTTTATTCCAAACGGCTAACAAGTGGATCTGAACTGAACAGCAAAAGCAGTGTAATATATGTACATGAAGCGCCCCCTCCTCTGCACCTGCTGGGTGAGATGCCTGGTCCTAGTGCCCGCCACACAGCCCCCCCCAGAACACCCAGAAGGAAGGTCAAAGACAAAACGGGCTGACCTAAGAGCACACGGAACAAATATTTTGGGGACGCAGTGGTGAATTGGTGCTGGAGTCAGGGGCTCTGCTGGCAAAAGGGGGAATGAAGGTGCACCCGAAGCTTCAGGCAGAAATTCACCAGGAACGCGGAGTGGTTGACCGAGCACTAACTCTGCGGGGGCGGCGTTAAGGTCTTCTTTAGGGGCCGAACGTAACCCGAGCAGGACCCACGGAAGCTGGTCGACCCAGTTACCGTCCGAAAGCGCGGCCCGTAGCGCGGCCCGTAGCGCGGCTTTCAGTGACCGGTGGAAGCGTTCGCACATCCCGTTAGCCTGCGGGTGGTAGGCCATAGTGCGGTGTACCTGCACACCCAAGGACTGCGCCATGGCCGACCAGAGCTCGGACACAAACTGGGGGCCTCTGTCCGAAGTGATATCGGATGGCGTGCCGAAACGTGCGACCCAGGACGACAGAAATGCGCGGGCAATTTCTGCCGAGGTCGTGGAGGACAGGGGGACTGCTTCCGGCCACCTAGTGGTTCGATCGACCATGGTGAGGAGATATGTGCAACCCTGCGAAGGAGGGAGGGGCCCGACCAGATCCACATGGACGTGGTCAAATCTCCTGTCCGGAATTGGAAAAGTTTCCAGGTTTGCTCGGGTGTGCCTGTGGACTTTGGCGCGCTGATATGCCACGCATGCAGCTGCCCACTTCCTGACGTCCTTTCGTAACCCAGGCCAGACAAACTTGGCCCCAAGTAGTTTGACTGACGCCCGGACGCCAGGGTGTGAGAGGGAATGAATAGAATCAAAAATTCGCCGACGCCACTCCTGCGGAACCACGGGACGAGTGCGACCCGTAGACACATCGCAGAGGAGAGCGGGACCCCCTTCACACAGTGCCACCTTCTCAAGTTTCAGGGCTGTGCCTGCTGCCTTGAGTTCGTGGATGTCCGGATCCTCAGATTGGGCGGTGGCCATCTCTGAAAAATCCACCCCGAGCTGGACTGGACACACAATCGCGCGTGACAAGCAATCGGCCACAGGGTTACATTTGCCGGCCACGTGCTGAATGTCTGTTGTGAATTCAGAAATGGCCGCCAAATGCCATTGCTGTCGGGCCGACCACGGTTCAGTCACCTTTGACATGGCGAATGTGAGTGGTTTGTGATCCACATATGCGGTAAACCGGCACCCCTCGAGGAGGAAACGAAGATGGCGCGTTGCAAGATAGAGTGCTAACAACTCTCTGTCGAAAACACTGTATTCGTTATCTTGCCGCTTCCGACTGAAAAATGCAAGGGGCTGCCATTCGTTCTCCACAAGCTGCTCAACCACCGCCCCTACGGCAACATCAGACGCGTCGGTAGTCAAAGCCACCTGTGCGGTTGAGATTGGGTGGACCAGAAGAGTTGCACCCGCAAGAGCTTCCTTGGCCCGTTGGAAGGATTGCGCTCGTTGCGGTGCCCACTCGACGGGGTCGTTAGCCTTCTTTTTTCTCAAGGCGCCGTAGAGGGGTTGTAGGAGTTCGGCTGCGTGAGGAAGAAACCGGTTGTAAAAATTGATCATGCCCAAAAACTCCTGCAGAGCCTTAACTGTGGCCGGGCGGGGGAAATCCACCACTGCTTGCACTTTGGGGGGGGGATGGCGCCCTGTGGAGAAATGCGATGCCCCAAGAAATCGATCTTGGACAGACCAAATTGGCACTTAACAGGGTTAACTATAAGGCCGTGTGAATCAAGGTGCTTGAAAACTTCGGTTAAGTGCGACAGGTGTTCCTCCGGTGAAGGGCTGGCCACAAGGATGTCGTCTAGATAGACAAATACAAAATCAAGACCTCGCAAGACTGAGTCCATCAGTCTCTGAAAGGTCTGTGCCGCCCCCTTTATGCCAAAAGGCATACGGAGGAATTCAAAAAGGCCAAAAGGGGTTATTACTGCAGTTTTTGGCACATCTTCTGCCCGTACCGGAACCTGGTGATAACCGCGAACGAGGTCAACTTTGGAAAAGATCACGGCTCCGGCCAAACGTGCGGAAAAGTCCTGGATGTGCGGAATTGGGTAACGGTCGTGTGTGGTTACATTATTAAGCCGACGAAAATCACCGCACGGCCTCCAAGAACCGTCACTTTTGGGGACCATGTGCAATGGTGAGGCCCACGGGCTGTTGGAACGCCTCACGATGCCCAAGCGCTCCATCGTCGCGAACTCCCCTTTCGCCATTGCCAATTTTGCCGCGTCGAGGCGACGAGCGCGGGCAAAAACTGGCGGGCCAACCGTGGGAATGAAATGCTCTACCCCGTGTTTAGTATCGGCATTGGAAAAGGCGGGTGTGGTTAACGACGGATAATCGGTCAGCAGGCATTCATAAACGTTACCCGATGTTAAATAATTTGCATGCGTTAACGCCCCGACCCCTCCGGCCTCACACAGAAAAGTGGCGAAAGAGATGGCGTCAATCAAACGACGGTTGGCAATGTCCACAAGAAGTCCGTGAGCACATAAAAAATCGGCGCCAATTATGGGAACTGTGGTCGCGGCAACAATAAAGTTCCACTTGAATTCCCGTCCGTGGAAACGCACAGTCACCGACCTGGAACCGAAGTTAGCGATGGGCGAGCCGTTAGCTGCGCACAAGACAGGCCCGCATCCACCTGCCATCTTGTCCGCAGCGGTGGGCGTCAGCAGGCTTACTTGTGCCCCGCTGTCCACCAGGAAACGTCTTCCTGACGAGGAGTCCGTGACGAAAAGCAGCTCGCTTTCGTTGCTGGCGCCCACGGCTGCTACTGATTGTAGGGCGTTGAAGATTCCTGTCGTCTCGTGGGAGCAGGGAGGTGCGCAGCGTCGAGCCTTGGCGCCAAACCGCTGATGGAAATAGCAGGTGGCTTTCCCGCGCCGCTTCTGCGATCCCACTGCGGCCACGACGGTCGGATCGATTTGCACGGCTAGCCGCCGTATCGCCAGAAGCACTCGATCTGCTTCTTCCGCCAAGCCACGATACTCGCCGGTGGCTAGGCACGTCTAGTTAGCGAGCACGGCGCGCACTTCGGGTGGTAGCTGGCGAAGGAAAATGTGGGGGAAAAGGAATCCGCCATCATCCGAATTCAACAGCGACAGCATTTTGTCCATTAGATCCACTGCTGTTCCGTCGCTGAGTCCGGGAAGCGAAAGAAGTCTGTCTGCTCTCTCGGAGGCCGATAGCGTGAACCGCCGGAGCAGCAGTTGTTTGAGCGCGTCGTACTTCCCGCATCGTGGAGGCGCGCGCAGAAGTTGCATCATGTGATGCGTTGTCGGTTGGTCGAGGGACGCCACGACCATGTAAAATTTTGGGTCATCTGTCGTGACGCCTCGTAGGTGGAAAAGTGCTTCCACATGCTGGAACCACGAAGCCGGGTCGCTGTGCCAGAACTCGGGCAACTTCGCGTCGTAGGCGGCAGCTGCGAGTTTGGGCGCCGGTCGTGGCGACATGGCCGTAGAAGATACATCTTCGTCCGTTGCCATGAACATTTCCATCGTCGGGGTCACCAGTGTAGCCGTTGAGGAATGAGCACACACGACTAAATGTGGAGACGTGTTTATTCCAACGGCTAACAAGTAGATCTGAACTGAACAGCAAAAGCAGTGTAATATATGTACATGAACCGCCCCCTTCTCTGCACCTGCTGGGTGAGATGCCTGGTCCTAGTGCCCGCCACACCTTGCTTAATTTACGGTAAATGTGCATGGCTAGATTTTGCTGCAGTAATCGATTGTCATTGTGGTGCACAATGCAACGTTTGCATTGCAACGTTTGCATTGTTTCCTACGAGCCACTAAGCCCCTTTCACAAGTCTCACGTACACTCACGTCACGGTTTAATGTAAATTTACGTTTTGTAGCGTCACATATGTTGTTAGCTTCTTTTGAATCTTTCTTCTGGGCTGAGGTTCTGTGCATCTATTTTGGAAAATGATATGCGATTGCACGACTTTATAACGCTTGCGAAAGTCCGGAAGAAAGCAGCAGGCTTCTGATTGGCTGCCGTGCCGAGTATGCAAATTTCACTGCAGGTAGCCTATGTCTGTGTGCTCGGCGACGGTACACGTGTATTGTTTGCGCGTGAAGGCGAGGGCTACAGTGGAGAGTTTGTTGAGCGCGCGGTCAGGACAAACCATCTATGATTTGGCGGAATTTAACACAAGTAGGTATTATTGTGCTTGAATATTTCGTTGTGGAATAATATGTTTTGAATGTTTAAAGTGATTCCATTTTTCAATAAATGTTGATTTCTTTAACTTTGCCCCTTCAATGAAAACCTATTAAAAACATGCAATCTTAATGAATCACAGTGCATATGTTATTTTAATCTATTTCCATTTCCTCCTCCAAGTATCTGCGAAATAGTATGTAAACGCCATATTCCTTGAGACAAATTTATTAACTGATCAGGGATATTTTTCACATTTGAAAGACAGTTAATAAATTGGGTTCTTACTGTGCTATGAGGTTTGTACACACTACATTTAAAGGACAACCGGCACCATTTTTTTGTGTTTCCCACTGACATCAGAAAAACGTTTTATAGCATCTAAAATACCCAAAACAGGCAGGCTGATATTTTTAGTTAAATGAAAAACACAAATAAAAATGACTTCAAAATGAATCCGGAAATGGCCAGTTTCAGAAGGTCCCATCCCCTTGTTCGTGACGTCACGCCAAGACCTCTTGCCTTGCTCGAGAATCAAAACAATGGCTTCAGATTCGGAGAAGATGTTTTCTTGTTACTCATCCAGTTATGAATATGATTCAAATAGTTCTGAAGAGGAAAGCATAAATGTTTGCAATTGTTTCATGGAGTCCTCCCATATCAATTCGAGACGTCAATGACAGCAATGTAGCAACCAGAAAATGCAGAAGATTGCGCCCAAGCTCCGTTGGAAATGGGCTGATTGGTCAGCTGGGACTTTGTGTCAGCGAATATCAAATAGTTGTCTTGGTGCTACACACAACGATTCACCATGGCGTTATTTATGTGTTTTCCTTCTAATTTCGCCATCAACACGGATCAACACGAAGTTTTCAGACCAAACAAAGTACCCAAAATGCATTGTGTATCGCTTTCTCGGTCAGGGGCGGTCCAAACGTGACGTCACGTGGGGATCGTCATCAACTCGAAAACAAGACTTCGTAAATATTCAGCGCAAGTCTTAGAACGTAAACTATAGCTATATGCTGTGGAATCTTTGTAAAATACGCTCAGTCAAAGTCATTTGAAGTGATTTTATAAATTATGGACATAACTTGTCCGGAGGCGTCGGTTGTCCTTTAATGCTTTAGGTTTAGTATTTCCGGCCCAAACACTCCCTCCAAATGCTCCTGGCCCGGCCCCTCTGTCAAATTTTAGAACCCAATGCGGTCCGCGAGTCAAAAAGTTTGCCCACCCCTGAGCTAAACACAAATACACAACAAATAAGATATTTTACATCTTGAAACTGATAAACATTTCCCCCAAATATGAACTAATTTTAACTGAACTTAACACAACTAATTTTAAACTTGATGTCCCAAAAAGTAGTGTGTGCGTGTGTGTGTGCGTGTGTGCGTGTGTGTGTGTGTGTGTGCGTGTGTGTGTGTGTGTGCGTGTTTGCGTGCGTGTGCGTGTTGTGTTTTTAGGAGCATCGGAAAGTGGGTTGTCAGTTATCGTGTTGGGACTTTAAAACCACCACCCATTATCACAGAGGGGCGGGTCTGGGGCATTGACATTCCAGTCTAATACCAACAGGACCGAATTCAAGAAAGGATTGTGAGGCTTTTGCGTGGTGCTATCGAGGAAAACTGGAGCAAACAGAGGGCGTCTAATTCACAAAGGACACACAGATGGTGAAATTGGATTGGATTGGATTGGATTTGCCTTTATTAGTCTCACAGTGGAGAAATTTACATTTCACAGCAGCAAAGTGATGAAAGGAATGAAATTAGAAAAACAAAAAATGCGTCACCAACTGAGATATACCAAGCAGAATGCGTCTCAGTACGGCAGTGGTATTTGAGTATATTCAAATGAGGTCATTTGCATATATTTATCAAAGAAATTGACGATCTCTATGCAAACCAGCTGTTTTCATAAATATCTAATTGTAATGGCCACACACAGTTTGAGTGACACAAATAACACTGAGAAAGCAAAACGGTCAAAAATCGACCCAAGTCAATCAATCCTCTTTTGAGCAATGTGAGGGAACGTTCTGGCACAATACATGTTATCCAAATTACCTCCCCTCCAAACTGTCACGTTCCGAGCAAGAATGACGGCAGCTGACTCGTCGGAACAAAGTGGAATGTTAGGGATCCCAAAGCAGGCGACCTAGACGTACTAACCAAGCAGGATGTTTATTCACAAATAAAAGAAAAACACAGCGAGTAAGAAGGCAGGAGGTCATCCGACCCGCTTACTACGCCAAAAAGCAAATGGCAGACGAGGGTGCAAAATTATGCAATCCCGGAAGGTGACATAAATTTACGGGACGCAGGGAGAATACCTCGGAGCGGATACACTCGCGCATCAAAGGAAGAGTCCAGGTACGGTAGAGTGGCGAGGTGAGTCAATCATCCGGCATTGGTTAGGTGACCGCGAACCGTATAAATGCCCCATGTCCGTAATTAGAGAATTGACAGTAGGTGGAGGGCGGCCGGGAGAGGCAGCCCCGCCCCTTGCTGTCAACTCGCACGTGACAGTACCCCTCCCCCCAATGGACACCTCCCGGCGGCCCACCCGGCTTAGACGGGTACGCCTCGTGGAACGCCTGTAGAAGCGCCGGGTCCAGGATCCAGGCTCGGGGGACCCGCTGACGATCCTCCTAGTCGACCAGGTACTGGAAGCCCCTACCCTTGCGCCGTGAGTCCAGGATCTCCGGCACAGTGCAGACTGGTCCTCCGTCCAACATCCGCGCAGGGGGTGGCTGAGCAGGAGGGGGGGCCAAGGGGCTGGATTCCACCGGCTTGATGAGTGACGCATGGAATACTGGGTGGACCTTCATCGTAGGTGGCAGCCGGAGCCTGACCGAGACCAGACTGAGGATGGCCTCGATGGGGAAGGGGCCCGCGAAGCCGTAGTCCGGTGCCTGGCGGCGACGACGTTCCGCGACCCGCTGGTTCCGGGCCACAGTGCGCGACAGGGCTGCCCTGATCTCCCTCCAGACCCGATGGGCCCGCCGAAGATAGTGCTGTATCGACGGGACCTCCACCTCGCCTAACTGTGTGGGGAAGAGCGGAGGCTGGTAGCCATAGGCCGACATGAACGGGGACCGACCTGTGGCTGATGAGACGAGGGGATTGTGGGCGTATTCCATCCATGGAAGATGGATGGCCCAGGCCTAGGGATGATGGAGGCACACGCAGCGCAGAGCTGCCTCCAGGTCTTGGTTCTTCCGCTCGGTGTGGCCATTGGACTCGGACTGGTACCCTGATGACATGCTGGCCGACACCCCCATGGCCCTGCAGAATCACTTCCAGACCCGGGACACGACCTGAGGACCCCGGTCAGACACGATGTCCATAGGGATCCCGTGGAGACGGACAACGTGGTTGACCAATAGGGTTGCCGTCTCGATGGCGGACGGCAACCTGGCCAACGGCACAAGGTGGGCCGATTTAGAAAAACGGTCCACCACCGTGAGAATCACCGTCTTGCCACGGGAAGGGGGGAGGCCAGTGATAAAGTCCAAGGAGATGTGGGACCGAGGGCGCGGAGGAACTGGAAGCGGACAGAGCAACTCCGCCGGGGGCTGGTGGGACACCTTGCCGCGGACGCACGACGGGCAGGCCTTGACGAAGTCCACCACGACGTTGCGGAGCCGTGGCCACCAGAACCGCTGTGCGATGAGGTGCGCTGTGCGGCTCACCCCGGGGTGACAGGCCACCTTGGAAGCATGCCCCCATTGCAGCACATCAGAGCGCATTGGATGCCGGGATACCTTGTAGCGTCTCCTGGACTTTCCGCTCCACCTCCCATCGGAGCGCCCCCAAAATCTGATGGCCCGGCAGGATGGGTTCCACGCAGTTGTCCTTCCCCGCCGGGTCGTGGATCCGAGAGAGGGCGTCGGGCTTGGTGTTTTTCGTCCCTGGGGAGTAAGTGAGGGTGAAGGAAAAGCATGTTAGAAAGAGCGCCCACCGTGCCTGGCGAGAGTTGAGCCTCTTGGGTGAACGGATGACCGCCAGGTTCTTGTGGTCCGTGAACACGGTGAACGGCTCTTTCGCCCCCTAGAGCCAGTGCCTCCACTCCTGCAGGGCCCACACGACTGCGAGAAGCTCCCGGTTGCACACGTCGTAGTTAGCCTCCGCAGGACTGAGGCGGCGGGAGAAGAAGGCGCAAGGGTGGAGTCTCTGGTCGACTGGGGAGCGCTGAGAGAGCACCGCTCCCACTCCGGAATCTGACGCGTCCACCTCCACGGTGAAGGCGGAGTTGGGGTCCGGGTGATGGAGGACCGGAGGGTTGGTGAAGGCCCGTTTAAGTAGACGAAAAGTGGCGTCGGCCTCTTCCGATCACCTAAACGGGGTTTTGGAGGAGGTTAATTGAGTCAGGGGTAGCGCCTTCTGGCTATAATTACGGATAAAGCGGCGCTACAAGTTCGCGAAACCCAAAAAACGTTGCAGTTGCTTGCGCGTAGTGGGCGTCGGCCACTCTACCACCGCTTTGGTCTTGACAGGATCCGCTCTGAGTTGGCCCCGCTCAACGATGAAACCCAGGAAGGATGGGGACTGGACGTGGAATTCGCATTTTTCGGCCTTGACGAAGATTCCTGCTTCATTAATAATGGCCATAATAACCTGACAGGGAGGTATGTGATTCACTTTTGCAGTCTGTTAACTATCGTAGCAAACATGTACAGTGCTTCCCTCGACCCTCTGCGTTCCTATTCTTTATCCGTGCCCTTGGTGTATTGTACACAAAACACATTGAATGAGAATAAGGATAACAATAAGAGATTTGATCAGAAAAAAATTACAGACTGCTGAGCGCTAACAACTTGCAGTGATGCAGGTTAATGATTTAGCTCATAGGTGTCAAAGTCAAGGCCCGGGGGCCAAATCCAGCCCGCCACACCATTTTGTTCGGCCCGTGAAAGCAAAACGAACTAAATTTCATGATGCTAGCTAAAGTCCCAACCAAATTTTAAAATTGTCCCATGTCAACCACAATAACAGTCATTGTTTTTTTACTTCAAATTTGAAAACTAGTCATTTATCAATTTGTTGTGCGCGCTATATGTAATATGAGGAGTGGATGAAACCTTCTAATGGATTCTCCACGGCCTCAGAGAGGAAACCGGAACTACAATGTGGGCCGTGGCCAAAAATGACTTTGACACCCCTGATTTAGCTGCTTTATTTAACTTATTTTTTAAATGCTTTTAGTAAAAATGAGACTTATATAATGATTAGGGTGCAGTGTACAGAAACACAAATGTGTATGTATTACTGATATCCACAAAGACACACGTGTCTGGTTTTTTTTTCTTGTGATCGACTTAGGACCAATCTGCGACCGGTCGATCGCGATAGACGTAATGGGCTGCTCTTAATTGTCTCTTGGTGTGATTGTGAAATGTTGCATCTTTATGTGTGCCCTTCTGCCAATAAGTTCCGAGTGTACCCAGCCTATAGCTCAAAGACAGATGGCATAGGCTCCAGCACGCTTGCAACCCTCCTGAGGATCAGTGGATTAGAATCTAAATGGATGGATGGACGATGGCATTCATTTTGACAGAGTAGCGGGTTCATTTGATATCTCTATTTCTGTTCATGAAAACTATTTTATTGCTGACAGCCATTTATGCAATATCAACCAACCATCTTCAGAATGCAAATGCAATGGTATATGATGAGCAGTGTTGGAACCATCTATGTTTGAAACCCCACATTTGAGTATTTCATCACCCAGACTGTGGACTTGGAGTGTGTAACTAAAAATTTTAAGTGGGTGGGAGAAAGTCTGATTTTGCATGTCTCCCCGGGCCTGTGTGGGTTTTCTCCGGGACGTCCGCTTTCCTCCTACATTCCAAAACCATGAATAGCTTACTGAATGAACACATTGATTTGTCCCTTGGTGTGAATGTAAGCTCGGATGATTTTTTGTTTCTGTGTGCTCTGTGATTGTCTGGCAACCAGTTCAGGGTGTTCGCCCACTGCCCGAAGATGGCTGGGATAGGCTCCAGTACCCCCCTCGTCCCTCGTGATGATAAGCGGATTGGAAAACGAATGAATGAATGAGTACCCTCTTAGCAAGTTAGAAAGTCCAATGGATAATATGCTCTTTCAACTGTAGAAAATGTTCACCTTAAGAACATCATGATGCTGATGTGGAAAAGACAGGTACATTTTTAAATATTACAGCAACTTTCTGTCTTTAATTAGCTTCAACCAACCGTTGATAGAAAAAAAGTAAAAAAAGACACCATTACAATAAGAGTGATCTTTGGCCTGAACAACAACGAATGAAAAAGGAGAAAATGAGAATCTGCAGCTCTTTTGGAGGATATTGTGACATTGACAGAAGTGATGAAATTTGCAATGGAGAGTGTGAAAAAAAAAGAAAAGAGGTGAAGAAGCGTGTCCAGGCAGGCTGGAGCGGCTGGAGAAAAATGTCAGGTGTAATGTGTGATAGGAGGGTTTTCGCTAGGAAGAAAGGAAAAGTGGTGAGACCAGCCATGATGTTTGGACTGGAGACAGTGCCACTGAAGAAAAGACAGGAAGCAGAGCTGGAGGTAGCAGAGCTGAAAATGTTGAGTTTTTCTTTGGGAGTGACCAGGTTGGATAGGATCAGGAATGAGTACATTAGAGGGACAACTCATATTAGAGGCTTTGGAGAGAAAGTCAGAGAGGCCAGACTGAGATGGTTTGGACATGTCCAGAGGAGAGAGAGTGACTATATCGGGAGAAGGATGCTGAGCCTTGAACTGCCAGGCAGGATACCGAGAGGAAGACCAAAGAGGAGGTTTATGGATGTGGTCAAAGAGGACATGAAGGTAGCTGGTGTGAGAGAAGAGGATGCACATAACCGGGATAGATGGAGGACATTGATTCGCTGTGGCGACCCCTGAGGGGAAAAGTGGAAAGGAAAAGAAGAAGACAGAAGTGATGCAATTTTCACTAATTTGGGAAGAGTTAGATGAGGTTAGATAAACTGCTGAAGAAATAATCTAAAGTAAATTGGTTGAAAATAGATTTTTTTCAGAGTAGCGCCTGACTTGAGGAGGGCGACGTGTTTTGTCCTTTGCTTCGAGGAGGAGTCGAAGGTAGCAGTGGTCTCAGGACAGAAAAAATTGGACATAGAAAGGAGTGCAAATGGGTCTGCAGCAAGCAGAAACGAATGACCTTTGCATGTACTTGGGTAGAGTGAGTGCTTTGCCAGTCTGCGAAAAGACATCCATTTGTCAGAACAAGGGCAATGTTGCTTTGCAAGAAAGTTGAAATGTGATGCAACTACCATTAAAATATAGTTTCACGCTTATATTTGAAATTACTTGGATGGTGACACAGGCAAATACATTTTAATGACGCTGTGAGAAAGCAGTAGGCTGCCTAAGACTGCTGATATACTGTCTGAGGGATGAATGTGTTGTGTGCAAGCATGTTTTGAGGAGATTACGCCTGTCTCGAGAGTTTTTAAAAAGTGCTGTGTAATGTTGTCTAACATTTGTTTGAGTGGGATTTGAAATGTCAAAATGTAAAATCATTTTTTTTACTTAAGTCTGTCTCTCCATATTATGCTGAACGTCTCTAAAGTCCAGCCTGTTTAGTTCAGCATATTTGACAATGCCTGTTACGATACTCGTCATTTGAATCAAATGTTTTGTAGGAAGGAGAGATCTGAAACAGGCTGGATTGGTTCTCTCGAGGACCGGACTTGGGCACCACTTCGTAACCCAAATAACCTCTACTGTCAGAATTACACTGGTAAAACGGAAGTTAAATGAAAGGCTGGAAAAGAGGGATTATGAGGTATTAACCCTTTCATGTACAAATAACATGATGGGATATCCACGCTGATCACGCTGTCCCTGACAACGTTGATTAACTAGCAAAATATGCAGGACACACATCTGGATAATTTTGCTTCTAAGCGGTGTCAAATTATGTCCAAACAGTAAAAACCCTTGAAACACAAAAATGTTTTTACTTTTGACCCTGATTTGACATCTCTGAAGCTTACTGAGGTGATCGATGAGAAGGTTTCTTCAGCCGTCATCTGTACAAAAGTGAAGGTTTCGGACGTTTCGCCTCCTATCCAAGAGGCTTCGTCAGCGAACTAAAGTCTGACTGGTCGTATCGGCCCCATTTATATATCCCTAATGTCCAGACCTGGTGGCGCCGGACACAGCTATGATAGGTCCCTACTCTCAGGTTGGGGGGGGGGGCGCGGGACCCCCCCCCTTGTTTTATAAGAATCGCCTCTTTCACCCCCCTTTCAAACCATCTATGTTCTTTCGCTAAGATTTTAACCTCATTGTCGTCAAATGAGTGGTTGCTAGCTTTTAGGTGCAAATGTACTGCCGATTGAGGCCCACTAGTATTATCCCTGCGATGTTGATAAAGTCTTTTTTTGAGAATTTGTTGAGTCTCCCCAATGTACTGCTCTTTACAATTTTCATTCTTACAATGTATGGAATAAACTACATTACTTTGTTTTTCATTTGGTAGCCTATCTTTTGGATGCACTAATTTTTGCCTTAACGTGTTTATCGGTTTGAAATAAGTAGGCATTTTATGTTGCCAAAGGACTCTTTGTAATTTTTCAGAAACTCCTGCAATGTACGGTACTGCTACTCCTCTCCTTTTTGAATCTTGAGAATTATTGGTTTCGTTCGCTATTCTTTCTTTCTGACATTTGTTGAATGACCACTGAGGGTACCCACAGTTAGTGAGTGCACCTGTGAACCTCACACCACCAGACCATAGAAGAACATAGATGGTTTGAAAGGGGGGTGAAAGAGGCGATTCTTATAAAACAACAAAATCCTTCATTAAACCGGTCTGGTGGTGTGAGGTTCAATTTGGATCGTTCATACAATAGCCTGCTCAGGCAAAACAGGTTAGGCAACTTTCGCAATGCTGATGAGGGTCGTTATGCTGATGAGGTGATACCGGGGGGAGTGGGTGTAATAGGCCAATCGTTAGTCAGGAATGTAGGAACAATCAGTGGGGCCACAGGGGGGGGGGTCCCGCGCCCCCCCCCCCCCCAACCTGAGAGTAGGGACCTATCATAGCTGTGTCCGGCGCCACCAGGTCTGGACATTAGGGATATATAAATGGGGCCGATACGACCAGTCAGACTTTAGTTCGCTGACGAAGCCTCTTGGATAGGAGGCGAAACGTCCGAAACCTTCACTTTTGTACAGATGACGGCTGAAGAAACCTTCTCATCGATGGACCACTCCTGTACGACTGAGAGCTTACACAGACGTCTTACTGAGGTGAGCAAAGACAGACCTGACTGCAAAATTCAGTTCCAGATGGTACTGGGCAAAATTAACTTTAACATTTTTTTTCTTGCAAAACAAAACCGTTTCGTGTCGGCAAGGGGTTAGCACATACACGCCTCAGTTCGGAGATCCATGGCTTATTTCTTCTCGCTGGTGTGACTTTTCTCAGGCTACTGTGGTTTCCTCCCACATTCTAATAACATGCATGCTGGATTCAATGCAAACAAATTGTTCTTTGATATGAACAAGAATGTTGGTATTTGTATGTCTGTATGTGACTTGCAAAACACGGGCTCTCCTCAAGTCATTTTGGGATAAACTTCAGCACACCTTGTGACCCGATTGAGGATAAGCAGTCGAGAAGATGGGTGACTAAATGACAAACTTCATATGCTTCTATCAACTGTGTGTGAAAGAAAGAGATAACCATACATTGAAAGAGACGCAACTCCCCGCGTAACATGATTTTAGCTAGCTGCTAACCATTTTTGCGAAGGCGCAATGGGACCTAGAAATCAGCACATCCACTTCACTCTCCTTTTTCTGAATCAGATAAATGTGGAACTGACCGCATGTCTGTCATGCCATAAACTGTTCCGACCTTGCCTATCGTTTCTTGTATTTCCCAGGAGACTAAATAGCGAACTACAGCCAACTAGATTTGCAGTTGGCTCAGATTAAAAATTGGGTTAGGCAGTTAAAGCAGATTTGAAATTTGAATTTGCCCAATCTAGCTTGATGTGTCCACACTCCCCAGAGCATGTGATGCATAATTTGTTATTCATTGTTATGGCCATCCAACATTTGGCATTTTTTGCACCCCCATCAATCAGCTCTCTCCTTCACTGCATATGTTATGTACAGTACATCCTGTAAGTAACCATATTTCTAAATTTCTCAATTGTGGGACTATTAAAGGCTTTCTGATTCTTTCTGATTCTGATAGAGTCTCACTTTTTCTAGACTTTGTTACAGCCTCATTCCCCTAAAAATCTATACACAATGCCCCACAAATGACGATTTGATAAAAGTTTGTAATTTTTGCAGGTTAAAAAAAATCACACATACATAAATCTTCTCAACCATTCCCTCAAAGCTAAAAAAAATAATCTCATGTATGCATTGAGCATCATATAGAAGTTCATACTAAAAATTGCAGTCTACCTGTGATTGGACACAATTTGAAAGGACTGACTGTATATTGTATAAGGCTTCACAGGTGACAATGTATGTCGGAGAACAAACAACCCATGAAGTCAAAGGACATCTGAGACACAACTGCCTCAAGGCACATATCTGGTGAAAGGTATCGAAAAACTTTTCCTGCTTTGATGGTTCCAGTGAGCACAGTAGCCTACATCTTCATAAATTGAAAGAATTTCAAACTATTGGTATTCTTCCTCGTCTTGGGTGCCCATGTAAATTGAGCAAATCAAGGTTGAATTGCCTTAGTCAGGAATGACCAAGAACCATCAGGTTCTTTGGCGGTGGTTCTTGGTCACCACCACACGACTTATGAAGGGAAGTCTGTGATTCATCCAAGGTTTTTGGGGGGGTTTTCTCCTTGTTTTAGAAAAATAAATGTTCTGCTGTTCATACGGGAAGGACAATTTCCACTTGGGCCCATTTCTTGTGATCTTCCTGTCCAAAATGTGTATTATTATTTTTTTTTTGTTTGAAAACCGATCTGGTGGATAGGGTTTATTTATAGTGTAGTGCGGATTTATGTAGAAAATCTCGATTTCAAAATTGTGCAGGTATGTTAAATATGTCTTGAGGGTATGTTCATTAAACACATAAAACAACACTCATACAAACATTAAAAAATAATATAATCACTGGACAGCAACAACGTGGCACCAAAAGATGTACTCCACTGGTTGTATTGAGTTGTATCCTGAAAATGATAAATACACTTCTGTAAGTACCATTTTTAACAGTTTAGATTTACTGTGTTAATGTTTGTGTTGCCAAACAGTTATGTCACGAATGTGATTCGGTGACACCAGGTTTGCCAGGCTGGGTAGATAAAATATACTGATATGATCTGTCTGTGACTTCTGCCGAAAGTGGGGCTAAAAACAAACAAACAAACAAACAAACAAACAAACAAACAAACAAACAAACAAACAAACAAACAAACAAACAAACAAACAAACAAGTAAATAAATAAATAGATAAATACATAGATAAATAAATAAACGAATAAATAAATAAATAAATAAATAAATACAGGTGTTCGCAGTTGTAGTGCAAAATGGTAGGTAACATCCTCTCTACACATGACAAACAAATGAAAATTATTTTCTTCCCACCAAGACCAATGTCAAACAACTGGAATACAGGGACAAAACGGTGTTGAAATGTTAATACGTAAAGAACTAAGGAAGTGGTGACATTTTAAGGCTTCGAAAAGGGGGCAAACATATAAGTAACTTTCTCCATTGTTCCAATGACAAGGCCTGTGACTGAGTGATGATGTGACTGAGCGATGTGGTGTGCGGCCGTTTAGGGACAAGTAAGAGAAAGGGGAGGCATTTTGAGTTGAGATAAGCACAGAGAAGGACGGCATGGACGCCGTAAAAGCCTTGTCTGTTGTGCGACTCCCATCTGCCTCTTTGTTTTGTTACTGGAGATCGCTTGGAATGGATGGTTCCCCTGCCTCTCCCATTCAAGGTTAGTTATCCCATCGTGCATGCGATAAACATCAAAATATGAAAATCATCAAATTTACAACGAGGCAACAGAGGAGCTTCCACTCTACCGATCTAAAAATGAATGTGGCAGCACATTTTTAACAAGCCAGGGGCAGGCGAATGGACAAATAAACACCCGCGATCAAACTGGCACGGGGCACGACATACCACAATTCATTTTGCATCCATTGTGAACGTAGCGTTCAGCTTGATCGCCTCAATCCATATCGAGTCCAAAGTGTTTGTTTTGTTAACTTGATCCGGATCCTTTTTTGACTTGTGTTCATTTCAGATTTTCAAAAATCATAATACCTTGTTTGCCTCATGTATTTATTTTCTTTAGTGGCTTTTATGCACAAGCCTGCCTCTCCTGGCAACTTATGTGCATTTGGATCCTGACCTCGTACAAACCATGGCAGACATGGCCTGAGGGCCGACGATTGAGGGGGCCATTGCAGACTATGAGAAGCAAATGAAGAAATTCTTTTGTGTGCCATCTTCCATCTACCTTTTCACAACATACACCCATGAAAGGTTGGAGAAATAATTTAAATATTTGAAACACATTGTTTTGGAGCAAATAACTTGCTTGGTCATTTGAACTTGTCATTTATTCATACATTCTTCAATCCGCTTCATACCCACAAGGGTCTTAGTTGTCTTCGGGCAGTCGATGGCGGAAACCCTGAACCAGTTGACAGGCAATCACAAACCATAATTTAAAATCCAAAGTAGATCCGACATGAATTAAATCGTCCTTCCCAAAAATACAGGTGCCTTTTTCCCCATTTTTCTTTTTTTAGTTGAAAATCAAATCTGTTTCAAAATTTAATATTTTTTTCAGTTTTAAGCAGCACGAAATGTACTGAATGTTAATATAGTTTTGATTACTTTGGAATGTTTGGGCTAACATTGGTTGCCAACATTTTCAGATTTGAGAGGTTGGTAGAGTTCCATTTACAATCCAGTTCACAGCTATTGAACTGCTCAGATGAACTGTTCACCAATTGAAAGTTGTCACTTGCCTTTGCACACAAGCCACAAAAGTGTAAGTGCACATGGACTGTTTTTAGTGTCATAAATGTACTATGACAGGGTAATGGTTACAATTGTGATGTTTTATACCATATGCCTGTGGACTCATGAACACGTCTCAGTTAGGGCCGGTGATCAGCATCATCCAGGCTGTGGATCAGATCCCTTGCAGAAGAGTAAAATCAGTTAAAATCACACATCCTAAAAAAAATAAAATAAATCCAGCTCTGCTGCTATGCCTTTGTGCGACAAGAGTACCGGTCCACTTCAAAAAGGGCGAAAATCCACAATTTAGAACTGGACCCTGTGCTCCTCAGTCACATGTGAGGGTGGTTCGCAATACCTGGATGTGTACATTTTGTGGGGAGTTCTTCGTTTCATCTAAAGTCAAAACAACCTGTATTAAATCCCCAACCAATAAGCACAGGTCCTTCACAGAATATATCAGAAATGGTAGCTAAACTCTATTAGCTTATTATATCACATTAAAATAAAATCACTAACCCTTGAAAGGAGGTTAAGAAGAGCCAAGACTTTGCAGCATAGATCAAGAACCTCGACAGCGACATACGAGTGATGTGCCCAACTGTGCCGAGTCTCAGAGGCGTGTGGCGTGTAAACAAACAGGTGAAACAATTTGCAAAGCGAGATTCGACGCGTGGGTCGATTTCGCTAGTGGCAGCAGCCGGCTGAGCCTCACCATGGATTGCGCAATGATTATGCTAACTGTGCTGTCTTGCTCTGCAGTGAGACCTCATTTCTGTCCCTCTGCATATCGCTATTAAAGTGTTCAAAAGCTTTTAGTATATGAACTAAATTTCTACAGTTTAGCTGGTGTATATAATGTACAGTCACTGTACATTATAAATACTGTACTAGTGTTTATTTTATTTTATTTTTATCAAAACTGTGTGCATAGGTGAGGCACACAGTTCTCCTGCCTCATAACAGGGGGCGCTGGTGATTACAAATTCTTCTTGCGACTCCTAGAATTAGTGACAACAAGCTACAGTAAACAGTTCACAAGTTAAGTGCAACCATCCAGTCATTTTTTGTGTTGCTTGGCATTATTTTCAGAATGGTGGATTACATATCTAAATTGAAAGAATTTTCTAAACTAGACTTTTAATCGAAGCAGGAGATCATAATTAAAGGAAGACCAACACCGGACTGTATAGCTCACAAACGGTGAGGGATTAATGTAAATCTCCTGGACAGCTTCTCATCTTTTTGGCCAAGAAAGATCTCATTGAAACTACTCCTGAAGCGACAAAGTTGCTCCAGCTCGTGCTCACTGTTCCAGCGACTACAGCATCAGTGGAGCGGTCATTCTCAGCAAAAAAGACTAAAAACATACAGTCGGAACAGGACTGACGACTTTCTTCACTGGCAGTGATCTCCATTGAGACAGAGAGACTTGGACTTCATTTATAAGTAAAGGTAACACGATAATAATGTTTTTTTAATTCTTTTTTTCTATGCTACAGTTTGTATACAGCAGGGGTGCTCATTACGTCGATCACGATCTACTGGTCGATCGCGGAGGTAGTACTGGTCGATCGCAGCGTGACAGTAAAAAACATTTGTCAGCCTATCAAACGTCCCGTCACTTGATTGACATACAGGGCAACCATTCAGATGACAACGGAATTTTTACCTTTAGGTCGCCGTGCATGCGTAAACAACGGCGCTAAACACAGCAAAATTTACGAGCTAGTCAGCGAATTACCTCAGATTTTAAGCCCTTGCTAAAACATGGTGATCAAAATGAGTGAGAAAGATGGACCAAGTAAGGGGGCAAAACATATTACTTTCATACTGAATGGGAAAATGTGGAGGGCTATTTTCGGACTGTTGGAAAATACGACATTGACTTCCCGCCGAAAAGCCAGCTGAGAAAGAGAAAGGTGGACGAACTAAAATCCCAGTTGTCCGGACAGCAGTCATTTTTCCCTCAACATAGTTCAAAAGCGAAAGCCGCCACCGAAGCATCGTTTCGGGTGAGTCACGCCATCATTAAAAACAATAAGTCCTTCCAAGACAGAGAGATGGTAAAAGAAGCATTCGTTGAAGCAGCTGACTACTTGTTCAGCGATATTATCTTCAATCAAAGCTCTGCAGCTGTCAAGACATACAATTACACGGCTCTGTGAAGCCATGGCTGAGGATTTAACCCAGCAAATGTGGAAAGACATCGGAGATTGTGAGTGTTCTCACTGCTGAAGTCCAGGGCTCATGGTCAGTTCTGTAACTTACTCACACAGGAAAAGTACCCCAACATGAGGAAATGTGCTACCTCCTTGACTGCATTATTCGGCTCCACTTATTTATGTGAGTCAGCCTTTTCCTACATGAAGATCATTAAGTCCAAATACCGTTCCACCATGAATGATGAACATTTGGAAATGTGCTTGAGGCTGGCTGTCAGCAGCTACTGTCCGGACTATGCATCCCTGGCTGATTCAATTCAGTGCAAGTCATCAAAGTAAACTCAGGTAATTACAAAGAAATGTTAATAGTTATTTATTATGTTATGTATATGTAGTTATTATGTGTGTTGTGCAATATTGGCTTATTCAGTTATGCAAGGTACATCAACATACATTGTACATACAAAGAATCCTTAAAACATTTGAAAATAATTATGTTTTGCATTTTTGTCGTGGGTAGATCATTTTGACTTGGTAGTTTGTTTAAGTAGGTCGTATGCTGAAAAAGTGTGAGCACCTCTGGTATACAGTATATAAAGAATGCTGACATGACATTTTAAACAAAACACGTTAACTGTTGACAATCAAATGGTGAATCAGCTACTCTGTGGAGTTCATATGTTTGTAAATCTGACTGTGATGACGTCAGTGCCTCACCAGCCACACTGTAAAACCCAACAAGTTGAAAGTACTCAAAATTTTTATGGCAACTGATTACGTCAAAATTTTTGAGTACAGTTTACTCAAAAATTTTAAGTACAGTTTACTCAAAATTTTTGAGTAGTGGAAATAAATGTTATGAGTTTGACTGAACTTAAATGTTATGAGTTTGAATGAACTTAAAAGATGTACTTTCAGTTTACTCTAATGTTTTCTTATCTTAATTTTTAAGTTAAAATTAGGTTTCATATTTAAGCGTAACCAACTCAAATTTATGTTACCTGAAAAAATATATTCATGTACACTGTACTTACATTTGCCTTCTATGTCTAAAAACAAAAACCCACCTCACATGTCTGTTTTAGTGCACATTTTTTTATGAAGGTTTAAAACAACCTTTGATAAAACATTCATGATAACACATACCAAGCAGTTCTTTTTTAGTAATTAACACAACATCGTGATAAAGATGTGAAATAAACACAACAACAAAACAAAACAGGAAAAAAAAACAAATTATACTGTGCTGTTCTGTTAAAAAAATAAATTCTATGACAAGCATATACTTGAATAAATACAAGAGAATACATTTCAATGTACTCGTCATAAGGTGCAAATCAAAGTAAAACTTACTAAAAACAAACAGTATTCATGAAATGAAAAAAGACATTTTGGTGAAATCCAGGTTTACACATCAAATTATGAATAGAAAATCAGTCACAAACAGTACATCAATGTTTAGGTATACAAAGCAGAGTAAAACTATGAAATTACTTATCCAGTGTTGCTTTGTTCCGTAGTATTGGGGGCACTGGTGCCTTCAATATTGCGGAACAAAGCATTTTTTAAACTTAGCAGGCGTGGTTTGAGTGGTCTGTTATCATCAAGACACAGCAGTGTTTTCTGAATGAAGGTGAATGTGTGGATTAATTTTTTGGGAGAATCTAAATGCAGTGCATACATTAAACCAAAAAAGAGGAGGTGTGTATCAGCCAACCTGGGGAGACATCTCACAATAATGCCATCTTCTATCACAACAGAAATGCTGTTGGGGTTAAACAAGATGGCGCTAGTTGTCAGTTGTCACGGAGAGAAGTGCGACAGGAATGTTTTCAATGTCTGGATCCTCTTTCCACTGCAAAATACATGAATAGACATTTGTGTTAAGTCAGGCAATACATACATTGCATGTTTTGAAGAACTGTGAGTCATCTTCTCATAGGTATGCATGGAGAGCACGAAGGGCCAGACTGCGTCTCGTGTATATCATGCTGTTCTTTATCAAAAGCAAGAGGAGATAAAAAGCAAAGTTTTAATTTGGGGAAAGCGACAGGAGCTTAACATTGCAGTACTTGTCTTCAGCATCTCAAACCCAAGACAGTGGCCTATGGAGACCTATGGAGAATTAAGTTTAGGTAAAATTCTGTTCAATATAAAAAATACATACATGTATTATTTTTAATATGATTCGGGGAATTAATCATGTAGCATTAATAAAAATGTAAACATACCTTAGATAATGGCGGTGTTACTCAATTTCCACCCTGGGGCTAAAAGGTTGTGTTACGACGCTCGAGTGCAAAGAGGCAGGACTCGAGCGACGGAATCTTGGCGATAGCGAAGGACCTGAAATACACGGCGTGACAGGCTTGGATGGAGCAAGAGTCTTTATTGGAACATGCATCAAAAAATAACAAACAGGGAAGAGTGGAGGAAGATAACTAAATGACAGCAGACCTGGCAACACGGAAGTGGAAACGGCAATGTCCAAAAATACTCCGACGGAGACGGTAGTGAGCGACTGGCAGATATAGGCAGAAGGCACAATCAGTGAATGACAATCAGCTGTGGGAACCCAGGTGAATGATGATTGAAGGGGCCGTCTCCCAAGATTGGCGGAGGAGGTGACAGGAGGGGCGGGGCGCGCCCCGGATGGCAACGAGATGTGACAGTGCTCCCCCCTCAAGGGACGCCTCTCGGCGGCCCACCAGGTTTGGATGGGTGAGCCGCATGGAACGCCCGGGTGAGAGATGGGTCGAGGATCCAGGAACGTGGGACCCATTGACGTTCCTCAGGTCCATAGCCCTCCCAGTCGACCAGGTACTGCACTCCTCTGCCCCTGCGCCTGGAGTCCAGTATCTCCCGCACGGTGTAGACTGGTCCGTCGTCCAATATCCGGGGGGGAGGTGGGGGGGCGGCCGTGGGGGCTAAGGGGCTGGTCTCCACTGGCTTGAGGAGGGAAACATGAAAGACGGGGTGGATCCGCATGGTGGGTGGGAGCCGGAGCCTCACCGAGACCGGCTACGACGCCGGGTTGTGGAGGCACACGCACCGGAGGGCCGCCTCCAGGTCCTGGTTCTTCCTCTTCGTCTGTCCGTTGGTCTGGGGGTGGTAACCAGACGACAGGCTCGCCGATGCCCCTAGGGACCGACAGAAACGCTTCCATACCTTGGGCACGAACTGCGGTCCCCGGTCCGACACGATGTTCGTCGGAATCCCGTGGAGACGGACGGCATGGTTAACCAGGAGTTGAGCCGTCTCGGTGGCGGACGGCAACCTGGTTAACGGAACGAAGTGGGCCGACTTGGAGAATCGGTCCACTACGGTGAGGACGACCGTCGTGCCACGGGAGGGGGGAAGGCCTGTCACGAAGTCGACTGAGATGTGGGACCAGGGTCTGGACGGAACCGGTAGGGGCTGGAGGAGTCCGGCCGGGGGCTGGTGGGAGGCCTTTCCACGGGCGCAGGTCGGGCAGGCCTTCACGAAGAGGGTGATGTCCCTCCTAAACCCCGGCCACCAGAACCGTTGGGCGATGAGTTGGATCGTCCTGTTGACCCCCGGGTGGCAGGCTATCTTAGATGTGTGCCCCCAGATAAGCACCTCAGTGCGTAGAGGGGGGGGGGGGGGGGGACGAACAGGCGATCCTTGGGACAGCCCCTGGGGATGGTGGTAGTTCCCTGGGCTTGCTGGACTTTTCTCTCAACCTACCACCTCAGGGCGCCCAGGATGCGCTGGGCCGGCAGGATGTTGGCGGTGGTCTCCTCCCTTTCTGCCGGCTCATGGATACGGGATAGGGCGTCGGGCTTGGTGTTCTGTGACCCTGGGCAGTAGGTGAGAGAAAAGTGAAAACGGGTGAGGAAGAGTGACCATCGGGCCTGCCGTGAGTTAAGTCTCTTGGCCGACCGGATGGCCGCCAGGTTTTTGTGATCCGTGCAGACGGTGAAGGGGTGTTTAGCTCCCTCAAGCCAGTGTCTCCATTCCTGCAGGGCCAGGACGACCGCCAGCAGTTCCCGATTGCCGACGTCATAATTGGCCTCGGCGGGGCTGAGCCGGCGGGAGAAGAAGGCGCATGGGCGTAGCTTCTGGTCGGTGGGAGAGCGCTGGGAAAGGACGGCCCCTACTCCGGACTCGGATGCGTCAACCTCGACCGTGAACGGGAGCTCCGGGTCGGGATGACGCAGAACAGGGAGGTTGGTGAAGGCACGACGGAGGCGGTTGAATGCCCCCTCAGCATCGGGAGTCCACCTGAAAGGGAGCTTGGTGGACGTGAGGTTAGTGAGGGGGAGTGCCTTCTGACTATACCCGCGAATGAAGCGGCGGTAGAAGTTGGCAAACCCCAAAAACCGCTGAAGCTGCTTGCGCGTCTTTGGGATCGGCCATTCCACCACCGCTTTGGTTTTGGCGGGGTCGGCCCTGAGCTGCCCCTGCTCCACAACAAACCCCAGGAACGACAGAGAGCGGACATGGAAGTCACACTTCTCTGCCTTCACATAGAGCCGGTTTTGCAGGAGCCGCGCCAGGACCCGTCGGACGTGTTGCCGGTGTTCTTCTGCAGAGCGAGAAAAAATAAGAATGTCATCAAGGTAAACAAAAACAAAAACATTGAGGAAGTCCCTGAGCACATCATTTATCAGATTCTGGAATACGGCGGGCGCGTTCGTGAGCCCGAACGGCATCACCAGGTATTCAAAGTGCCCTAAAGGTGTCTTGAAGACTGTTTTCCATTCATCCCCCTCACGGATACGGACCAAATGGTAGGCGCTACGAAGGTCTAATTTTGAAAAAATGGTGGCGGACTGAAGGGGCGTGAAGGCCGAATCCATGAGGGGGAGAGGGTATTTGTTGCGGATGGTGATGTCGTTCAGGCCCCGGTAGTCAACGCATGGGCGCAGGGATCCGTCCTTTTTATCGATAAAGAAAAACCCTGCGCCCAGCGGGGAACGCGACGGGCGAATGAGTCCCGCCGCTAGAGAGGAGTCTATGTAAGTGCTCAGGGCTTCCCGTTCCGGTTGTGAAATGTGGTAAAGTCTGGAGTCCGGTAATGAAGCCCCTGGCTGCAAGTCAATAGCACAGTCATACGGTCGGTGGGGCGGCAGGGATTGGGCGTTGTCTTTGCTGAACACCTCCCGCAGGTCGTGGTAGCACTGTGGCACGCCTTTGAGGCAGATGGCTTCGGCCACCGCGGGAGGGGTTACGCCCTGCCGTAGCCGACCGCAGGCAGTTTGCGTAGCAGTAGGGGCTCCAGCCCTGAATGGTGGGGCTTCCCAAGAAATGGATGGGTCATGGGCCTTGAGCCAGAATCAGAATCAGAATCAGAATACCTTTATTCGTCCCGCAATGGGGAAATTTGCAGTCCACAGCAGCAATTGAAGAGGGATGGGGTTGGGGTGGGAGTGAAAGGATAGAAAACAAGATATTCTAAGCATAACAAAATAAAAATGTCAACTGTATACTGTGCAAATGTAGATGTGCAAAAACCGTTCTATAAACAAGACTGTACATAGTGCAGAATCAAGAGATGCATTTAGATATATTGCAACAACCCATATTTACAAGTGTCCAGTTTTTTTTTTTGTTTTTTGTTTTTTGTTTTTCCACATGTGATCATTGGGAATTGTGAAGCCTGACAGCAGTCGGTAGGAACGAGCGGCGGTACCTCTCCTTCTTGCAGCGCGGGTGTAATAGTCTCTGGCTAAAGGAGCTACCCAGAGCTGTCAGGATGGGCAGGAGGGGGTGGGAGGGGCTGTCCGTCATAGCTTTTAGTTTAGCTAGCGTCCGTCTGTTGCCCACCTCCTCAAGAGAGTCCAGCGAGCAGCCCACGACAGAACTGGCCCGCTTGACAAAGCGCTCCAGTCTTTTTCTGTCCCGGGTGGTGATGCTGCCTGACCAGCAGACAATGCCATAGTGGATGGCTGATGCCACCACAGAGTCATAGAAAGTCTTTAGGAGTGACCCCTGAACTCCAAAAGACCTCAGTTTCCTGAGGAGGAAGAGGCGACTCTGTCCCTTTTTGATTAGGGCATCCGTGTTTGTTGTCCAGTCCAGTTTATTGTTGAGAGTAACACCCAGGTACTTGTAGGAGGTCACCCTCTCAATGTCCGAACCCTGGATGTTCAATGGTGCAGGTGACGATTGTTTCCTGCAGAAATCCACCACCAGCTCCTTGGTTTTGCCAGTGTTGATCTGGAGGTGATTCTGCTGGCACCAGTCCACAAAGTCCTTTGTCAGTCCAGCCAGGGGAGACCCAAGACCAATGGCGCGTTCCGGGAGGGCATAACAAAAAATTGGCGGTGCTCCACATGGTTGCCTGCCACTCGGAGCTTAAGTGGGGCCGTGAGGTGGGTGACCCGGGCTAACAATCGGCCATCCAGGTCGACGATCTCCTTAGGGGGAAGGAGATCGATAAGTTGGCAGCCCAAAAGGTCGGCCAAGTGGGGGTCGATGATGCACCCGTCGGCCCCCGAGTCCACTAGTGCCCGCACTCTTTGGGAGCTGGAGGGGCCAAATAGTTCACTTTCCAGCTCCAACCGTGTGACAGGTGTTGTGGACTTAGCCCCCAACGGACGCCGTTTCGGCGGGGACTGACATTGGCCGTGGGTCCTAGGCTGGGGGCCTCGGGTGCGACGAGCCCTCGGGTTGGCGCGGTCGTCTCCCCCCCTATCACCATAGGTTCGGGGAGTCCCTCCTGGGGCTGCGCGCGGTCGCTGCCGGGTGTGGTCGACCGAGGTCGGCTTCGGGGTTCCTCGGGCCGTCGGTCGCTCAGCTCCTTTCGCCGCTCTCGGAGACGATGATCCAAGCCGATGACAATCTCGACGAGGTCGTCGAAGGTGGTGCCGGCGTCGCGGGTAGCCAACTCGTCCTTTAGGTCGGAATTCAAGCCGCGACGAAACACCCCCCTCAACGCTCGGTCGCCGTAGCCGCTGCCAGCGGCCTGGATCCGGAAAGCGACGGAGTATTCTGCGGCCGAACGGGCCCCTTGGACGCAGTCGAGGATTCTCCCTTCCGCCTCGACCTCCGTCACCGGATGGTGAAACACCCGGCGTATCTCGGCCACGAAGTCCTGATACGAGGCGCACAGCTCCGGTCGGGACTCTCGTACCGCCAGCACCCATGTTTCGGCTTCACCCGCGAGCAGGCTGGTGATGAAGGCCGTTGAAGTCGGATTTTGTCCATTTTTGTGGCGGCCCCGAACCAAACGGTGATGGAAGAACACAGGATGGATTCGATGACAGCCGTGTAGAAATGTTGCAGCACCTCCTGTGGCAGGCCATGCTTCTTTAGCAGCCTCAGGAAGTACATTCTCTGTTGGGCCTTTTTCAGAATAGAGTTGGTTAGTCATTTGGCTAGCATTCTATTTACTTAGTGCCTTCTTAAAACGGCAGCACAACTGTTGCACGTTGAATTAGCATGACTTATTGTGCTGCCTTTTAAAGCAAAGTTAACTCAAAGCACCAACCTGCTGGCGTTGCAGCATCTGTGTGGTGGATTTCGGGTCACCCTTATAACTTTTGAAGTTCATATAAAACCTAATTTAACACCCATTTGACTATTATTCTTGAACCTTCGCGGACACAAACATAACTCGCAACACCCCGTGATAGATATTACTCCACCACCGCCCAAACAAACCTTCGCGGTACAATTCTCCTAATAACCCTGTTGTGTCTTTCAACAAACAAGAGACGTTTAAGAAACATTCCTACTTACCACAGAAGAGCTCGTAACATTAGGAGAAGTCCTTGGCTCGAGCGGCGGATATAATGCCCCAAACGGACTTTCCAAAATATTCCTTTCCTGTGGAGCGACTACAGCATTGACACACTGGGTCCTTGTAGTATACATATATCGTATATTAAATATGATTGTTTGTCTTTCCACCCTAATTTAAAATAAATAATCCGTCGGTGTCTGCCAGATTCAGCCGTTGAGAATTCAAATGGCGTCCAATGAGAGCACGCAGTGACGTCATCACGCAGCTTCCTGCCGTGAACTCAAAATGTTTGAGTAAACGATTGCCATGAACTCAAAAGTATTGATCGACTGCAAATTAAAAACGCAGGACTCATTCAAAAACTCAAAACGTTTGAGTTTTTGAAACAAAAAATCGGCTTTTGAGTTGACTGACCTCAATGACTTTAAGTCAGTAGTACTGTTCGGGTTTACAGTGCATGAATCTCACCGCGCGTCACTGACAATAACAGTGTGAATGTATAATGTAACCTACTGTGACAAGATGGTGTCTTCCTCGTTTTAATGTCTTCTACTTGCTGACATGTTAAAAGGTGAAGTGTAAATTTTGTTCTAAAGAATTTGGGTACCAAAAGAAAACCTTTCCCTAAACCAAAATAAATGAAAGGTGTGTTTTGTTCCTTATTTGTGTGTCAATGTAAATGTAAGTAAAGCAATTTTCTTTCAAGTAACACACGTACATTCATTCACATCACAACTCCCTGCTATTTTCACGCAAGAAAATAAGGGCTAGCAAAGGGTCTGTCTTTATTCTCAGAATCCAGACTTTGAAGTGAGAATCCTCATTTTAAAGTCAGAATGTTTTAAAAAGTGAGAATCCTGCCATCTTGATTTTCTTTTATTGGTAACAATTCAGGGTGTCCCCGGCCTTGTGCCCAAAGACAGCTGAGATAGGCTCCAGCACCCCCGGCGACCCTAATGAGGAATAAGCGGTACGGAAAATGGATACATTGATGGGTTGGCTCTAATGATGCATTGGCCAAAAAGCAAACCATTTGATTGAAAAGCCTCATTGCTTCCTGATGCCTCATTTTACCATCACTACTAAATACTGTAGATTTTGTAACAGTTGTCAGGAGACACCTTTTAACATTTCTAAATTACATGCAGGAAGCCTTACCATATCTGTCTCGGTGCAGGGTTTGATTTCAGCTGTGGCCTGAGTGAGTTTTCTCGGAGTACCCGGGTTTCCTCCCTCGCTCGTAAAACATGCATGACAAAATTAATGGGACACTAAATTTTCCTGAGTTGTGAGTGTGAGCGCAGATGGTTGTTTGTATCAGTTTGTCCTGCCAATTGGCTGGCAATCCATTCTGGGTGTTCTCTGCCTATTGCCCAAAAGACAATTGGAATAGAGATAAACGGATTAGAAGACGAATGGACGGATGGATGAAAATTACATTTATTTACCGTATTTTCACGACCATGAGGCGCATATAAACGTTTCAGATTTTTTTCAAAATGTGCAGTGCGCCCTGTAGTGCGGACGTATTAGAGACCACCATGAGGAGGACGTGGTAGGGAACATGTGGGGGGATGTGTGGGCGTGGTTTGTGTATAAACGAACAGGTATGTGCTTTATGCAGAACATTGCTGTTTTAACAACCCTGAAAATGGCAAAGAGACATGGTTATGAAGCTCAGTTTAAACTGAAGGCTATCAGCTACGCCGAGGAACATGGGAATCGAGCCGCTGTGACATAATACGCGGAGATAAGGCAAGGTGGCCGGAGTTGGAGGAAAGATTCGAGCAATGGACCGGCGAGCTAAGAGCGAGCGGAAGGAGCGTTTCGCCTGTCACCATCCCACTCAGAGCAGTAACGCTCGCAGAAGAAATGAAAATTGAACATTTCCAAGGAGGTCCGTCTTGGTGCTGGCGTTTTATGAAACTGTGCCATTTTTCCATCCAGAACAGGACTACGGTAGTGGCGCAACGGCCGACGAATTATTCTGAAAAGCTGGCGAAAAGGCTTCGTTTCCTGTTGTGCTGCCATGCTAACGGAGAGAAACTCCAGCCGATTGTGATTTTTTAAAAGAAAGACTTTGCCTAAAGAGACATTTCCAGAAGGCGTAATTATTAAGGCAAACGAAAAGGGCTGGATGTTACGCCACAGTTTGCCAATGGATTGTGGATGCTTGGGCTAACGTGTCTGCTGGCACGGTGGTTTGAGCTTTCGGAAAAGTCGGTACCGGTAATGTGCTCTTTTTTACCATGTCGACGCCTATTGAGTGATGATTCCAAAATGTTATTACTTTGTAATTAATAAATAAAGCACTACCAAACTCAGTTTTGCTCCCTATCTGTTTTTTTAAATACGCACACTTGTATGCCTGTGTGTTGTTGTGAGGCGAACGTACGTATGGCAGTAGAGGATATGTACCGGTATATAAAACTTGCGCCCTATCAGCCGGTGCGCTCAATGTGTAAGTTAAATACAGGAATGGCACACATAACTGAGACTGCGCCTTTTCACACGGTGCGCCCTTTGGTTGTGAAAATATGGTATGTATTGTAAGACAACAGCTTCGACATTTTAAGAAAGCTCTCGACAAATTCAAGCAATACTGGCAGATGAACTGCTGAAGCTTATCCTAGCTCAGAATGGGTTCGGATAGAGCTTGTAGGGATCGCTGAGTCATGAGAGTCATCCAGCTAGGTGATGTAGTGTGTTGTCAACCAACCATTAGCACGCAGATAGATGACAGAGTTGAGCTGCAGGTGTGCTGGGAGTGCGAAATGATGTGTGAGGGGGTGATAAGGTGTGTCACCCTTTGTTTGAGAAGATTTGTTCTTTTCCCAACCTGCTGAAAAGGGAGGTCGTAATAATGCTCAAGTTGTATGGTAACCCCCTTTGATATACCATCCAATACCTACATTGTATTCATAACCGCATTGTTTTGCTAAATGTTTGTTAGAAACTGCAAACGAACACTTTTCTTTTGGCCAAAATAGATCCACAGACAACTAAGTCATACGACAACATGTTGATGCAAAGCAACCTCAATTTATCCTGGACCACTGTGATGTATTCCCGGATGCATTTTAGGATTAACTAACACTTCTTCAGCCCCGGGGGCATGTCACTTAAGGAAACCACCAGAGCAGAACTGTGAGCTCAGTCAAATTAAACCCCCATCCATCCCCAAACACATACACCCCCACTCGCTATCAACTGCTGCCATGAGTAAATTACAAAATGGCCATTTGGGAGGGGGAGAACAAATAGAGGACACGCCTTTTTCCTCTTACATCAATATTGATACTCCATGCTTCTACATTAGCACTGCAAGTAACTTTAGTGAAGGATATAAAATGAATAAATACACAAGGTTTTCTGAAATTGTTGAAGCTTGTATTTCATTAGGCCTTGAGCAGGGGCGCCCAACCTCATTTGATCGAATATCTACTTTTCAAGCAACCAACCTCCCGCGATCGACCAGTTTACGCACATGCACGCATACATAGGGACCCACACACACAAAAGCCATAAAGGGGAATTAAATAGGAAAATAAAGTAAAGACAGGGTGACCCAAAAAAACCCAACTCTAAATAGGCCCTGTTTCTTAGTGCTTTGTCTGAATGAAATGGAACTTTGGTCATAACTAGTTTATTATATTCACATCAAAACACAAGGATCCTTGGCCTTTTTTAAGATGGCCTCCATTTAGCTCCGTGCATTTCTTAAGCACAAAGTTGTCCATGAGGACTGACTGAATTTGTAATGGCTCTCATTTCGCCCCTGATGGCTTGATGATTCTGGGTTTCCCTGCATAGACTCTGTCCTTAAAATAGCCCCAAAGAAAAACATCTGGTGGGCTTAGGTCCAGGCTATGGGGTACCCACTGAAAATCAGTCTTGAGACTTATCACTCGGCCTCTGAAGTTCTCTTTCAGCCAATCTCGGGGCAGGTTTGAGGTGTGCGAACTTGCGAGGTATTGCTGGAACCAGAACTTGCTCATGAGCTACGGGTAGATGGACCATCATATTAACAACACCAGCAAAAACAAGGTGATTGAGGTGATCCGTGATTTATTAACTAATTTGTTTATCTATCTATGTGTTCTATGGGGGGGTGAAACTCTTATCTTATCTCGTCATAAAATATAACTCATTTGGCAGTGGCGAGCCGTGCATTTCACACCGAGGCCTTCAGTAGTGCTACGTCTGAATCAATCCATCCCTTAATAACTATTTTATGACTGTCATGATCTGGTTGGCGACCAACGAGGGGTGCTGTCGGCCGCACCTGCACCTGCACCTGCACAGGTGCTGGTCGTCCCGATCAGATTGGCGACCAACGGGTAGCGACGTCAGCCCTGCCGGCAGCCTCGCAGGTGCTGGTCGTTATAATCACTGTCACTTAAAAGGCACCCGGCACGACCATCCGGGGTCTGTTCATTCTGTCACGGTTTGCGAGGTGGTGATGGCGGGTGCGGATTCCAAAAAGCAGGCAGGAGTGAGTAGGAGGTTGTTTGACAAATTGTATTAAAATAAAGGTCAGCAGGAACAAAATGTAAAACATCAAAATCATCTGAATGGAAAAAATACAATGTAGCAAAAGAAGACCAAAAGTAAAAGTCCGCCAAGGTTAAGCAAACACATACACAATGCATGCAGCCAACAAGCAGCAAACAATGAACCAACAGCGGATGGTCGTGCCGGGTGTCCTTTTAAGTAACAGTGATTATAACGACCAGCACCTGCGAGGCTTCCGGCAGGGCTGACGTCGCTACCCGTTGGTCGCCAATCTGATCGGGACGACCAGCCACTGTGCAGGTGCAGGCGGGGCCGACAGCGCCCCCCGTTGGTCACCAACCAGATCATGACAGTACCCCCCTTTCAAGGGGCTGCTTCCAGAAGTCCCAAAAGTCTCCCAAAAGGTCCACTCGACAGGGAACGGTCGGTGGAGAGGGCAACCGCTGCCTCTCCAGCATACGACGGGCGGCGGCCTGATGGGAACGGGACTCGGCCTGGGGTGGACGAAGACGTGGCACGGATCGTCGTGGGTGTGAGTGCGATCCCTCTCGCACGTTCACGCGACGGCGCATGGCTCAACGTGAAGGTCGAACTGCCAGGCGCAGAATGGCACCTCGTACGGCCGTGACCGACCAGGTGACCGACATGAGCGTGAACTGCCCGGCACCGGGGGAACGAGACCAGTCCAGAGCCGCTCCGGGATCCAGCGGTGAGTAGGGTCTCGGACTGACGTTGACGCGGACGTTGCACGGCTCGTCGTGGATGAGACTCAATTCGTCATGCACGACGACAGCGTGGCTGGACGTGGGCGTGCACTGCCAGTCACCCTGTGTCACCCTGGACGGCCACCTGGAAGGAGGTCTCGGCCGGACGTTTACGTGGACGTTACGGCTCGTCGAGTGACGCAATTCAAACTCGACAAGGCTCGGGCTAACGTGGACGTAACATTGCCAGGCACAGGGTGGAAATGAGACGGGTCCGATGTACCTGCGGGATCCGATGGTTGGTCGGTTCATCCTGTCACAGTTTGCAAGGTGGTGATGGCGGGTGCGGATCCCAAAAAGCAGGCAGGAGGGAGCAGGAGGTTGTTTGACAAATTGTATTAAAATAAAGTCAGCAGGAACAAAATGTAGAACATCAAAATCATCTGAACGGAAAAAATACAAAGTATCAAAAGAAGTTCATTGTTTGCTGCTTGTTTGCTGCATGCATTGTGTATGTGTTTGTTTAACCTTGGCGGACTTTTACTTTTAGTCTTCTTTTGATACTTTGTATTTTTTCCGTTCAGATGATTTTGATGTTCCACATTTTGTTCCTGCTGACTTTATGTTAATACAATTTGTCAAACAACCTCCTACTCACTCCTGCCTGCTTTTTGGAATCCGCACCCGCCATCACTACCTCGCAAACCGTGACAGAATGAACCGACCCCGGATGGTCGTGCCGGGTGTCCTTTTAAGTGACAGTGATTACAACGACCAGCACCTGCGAGGCTGCCGGCAGGGCTGACGTCGCTACCCGTTGGTCGCCAATCTGATCGGGACGACCAGGACCTGTGCAGGTGCAGGTGCGGCCGACAGCGCCCCCCGTTGGTCGCCAACCAGATCATGACAATGACGACACAATCTTTACTGCCGTTACAGCTGTGACTGCAACTCATATAAAAAGTATGGTGTGATTTACTACAGCTCCACTAGAGGGTGCCGTTAGCCAGGACATAAGTCCTACAAGAAGGCCTTGACGTCGACCTCTGGAAATCTGATTCGATAAAACAACAATTTTATCAACGCTTATTTTATATAACAGAGGCTGCAGATTTGATTGTGAAGGCATTCAGGTAGACTTTCGATCCTGATAACAAATAATGGCTGAAATGTGATTGGATAAAAGCTTAGATACGAAAACACACATCTGGAAAACAGGGGAAAGCTATGAAAGGGAGACGAAAGAAATTTTTGAATTACAGTAAAGTCTCGTTATATCGATATTCAAGGGAGTCCGAAAAAATATCGATATAACCGGGACTATCGATATATCCGACCCTGTTTGCATGTAATTTTCCCCGTGCGTGCATAGAAATAGTATCGATATAACCGGGACTATCGATATATCCGATATCGATATAACGAGACTTTACTGTATTTAAGTAAAATTCGTAGACAACATATAATTAACATCAGTCAGTGATTCATATATATTTTAGGCCAGCAGAGAAGGCCATGCAGCCCCTGTGTTCCACTACTGCCAATTGGTAGCATATTGGTAGCATATTGACTATATGACATACTATTTTGATTCAGCAGTAATATACTGTGAACGCTGGCGCGTGTGGCTGCCCCTGCTCACCCGCAGAAAAGATGTCCTGTGACTTTAAAGTGTCCTTGAGGGGTTTGAAAGGGGCTTATAAATTAAATGTATTATTATTATTATTATTATTATTATTATTATTATTATTATTATTATTATTATTATTATTATTATTATTATTATTATAAATGTGTGTCCGTCCACACATGTCCTCTACGCACGTGTACCAATCAAAAAACTAAATAAAAATCAGTTTCTCTCTCAGAGCATCACGACTTGTGCTCCTCGATATTTTGCTGTCTGAATGACCTTGATAGAAGTTGGGCCTATTTTGGGGTTAAACTAAGAATTTGACATCTCAGATGAAGAGGAGCCAGACTATTGTCTCACCCTTAGTTGTCAGGCCATTTTCAAATGGGGATGAAAGTGGCAGGGATGACATAATTTAGGACATTTTCCATGATAGAAGGGCTTGGAAACAGAAAGTGAGATCGTTGTATGCCTAAATTTGAAGGTCAGAAAGTTGACATTCTCCAAATATGTCCTGGATGACTTCAATCTATGAACAGCAAAAACGACGACGACGATGATGACGATAATAGTAATAATAATAATAATAATAATAATAACAATAATAATAATAATAATAATAATAATAATAATAATAATACATTTTATTTGTAAGCACCTTTTGGTTTTGTGCATTTCTGCTCTGGCCCATATTCTGATATCCAGTAAAGCCATGAGCTCTGGTTGTCTATTTGCCCATTTACGTTTCGCAGAGTTACTGATGAGTCAGTAATCAGCAAAATGTAGCATGTTTATAAATTCTCATTTGTGGGCTGTGACACTTTATTTCTTCAACAACAGCATTCATTGCTCCAAACAATACGAAAAGGGAATGGTTTCATTATATATGGTTAATTAGAAATGTTGCTCAATGAAATTAAGGCTAAAAGTGTGGCAGTTGTGAATAGGTGGGATTTATCAACACACAATACTTGTGTGTTGTGTGTGTGTGTGTGTGTGTGTGTGTGTGTGTGTGTGTGTGTGTGCGCGTGTGTGTGTGTGTGTGTGTGTGTGTGTGTGTGTGTGTGCGTGTGCGTGTGTGTGTGTGTGTGTATATGATAGTTGTTCCCACGTTTGATAAATAGTTTTTGTTGTACTCTTCTTCTATTCCTTTCGGCTTTTCCCTTCAGGGGATCAGTGTCCTCAATCTAACCCCGTTTTGTCCATCCTCTTCTCTCACACTAGCAACCTTCATGTCAGTTTTTTCAGTTCTTTTTTGTGCTCAGTTCATTTCAATGGAAACGATTACCGGTATTTGAAATACAACGACGGTATTTTGAGATACATGCAGGTTCACAGAATAAATGAAGCTCATAAGGTACCATTGTAACTTGAAACTTTACACACTTTTTGAAAAAAAAATAAAATAACTGAAATCAAATGAACGCGTTAAAAATATGTTTACAGTTTTTTAACCTGATATTGTGCAGCAAAGTGTTGCCTGTTGACTTGTTTGAACTATTGGCTGCAATTCGGACCTTGGAGTTTCCACTCCATATGTCAACTAGATATGAGCACATAACCCGAAAGACTGCTTAAAATAATGGGTTGCAAAAGTGCCCTCATGAATGTCCATAAACATAAACTCTGTCTGAATAAAAGAAACTCCTCTGGGGGCCACAGGCGTGAAGCTATTATGGCAGTCAAGTTCCTTGTAGCTTAGATCAGTTTTGTTGGACATTTGCTCTGCTGAGAATAAAACTCAGCAGTCCATAGAACAAGGGACTATAACAATCCTGATCCAAATGACTCCTGCTGGTGTTTAATGGAGGCCTGTGCAACCAGAGAATGAATCAGGAAACTAACATGCAAGTCAGAGGAAAGCCTTGCAATCACATTGCCCATCTCAGACTGAGGGACTAACATCTTCAGTAGGTCTTCATATTCCATGACCATTGTAATTCAACACATTAGCATGGGGGGGGGGTGGGGGGGTGGGAAAGACTGTATGTACTAGAAGAAAAATGGGGAGATGCTTCTTTTCCTCATCCTTCCTTGTGTCAGTGTGCACGCATGCATGCATACACACTCACACACATTATTCTTACCTATTGTCACTACATCAGAGGGCAGTCTTTCTCAAATAGGGAAGCGGACCCCCTTGTGAGCGTGTTGCGTCACACGCGTGTATGATTTTGAAGTGCGCCTTTCAACCCTTTCATGTCTTTCAATTCCTTGATCTCCTTGATGTGCGTCTCACCCTGACGCATAGCACACGCTTGAAAGTTGTATAAAAGGAGCTGTCGCGGGACAGAGAGATTGGGGCGAACCACGGGGCAGAATCATCTCAGACTCCTCTCGGACTCAGAGACTCAAAGAGACTTGCAAAGACCCGCTCAGGCGCCCGGCTCGCGCCGGGCGTCGGACGGACATCACGGCACGACTTGCTCAACTCCACGCCACGATCAAGCTCTGCGCGTCACCTGCCTGGGAGATCTGACAACGAACCTACTTACAAATTAAGAGAACCATCAAACTCTTTATTGGCGAGCCAGCCAGGAGGATTTTTTTCCCTCCTCCTCAGCCCAATCAACTCTCCAAATGGAAACACCCAGATTTCCCAGCCGCCCGTGAATCCGGCATCTTCACAGCAAGACCCCTCGAGCCGAGCTCCCGATGGGCCGCCACCACCCGTGGGCGCCCCGACCCCACCGTGAAACCTGCCGCACCCTGATGGCCAACATCGTCCAATTCGCCTGGCGACTCTGCAACGAGCTGCATCGTATATGTCCACGATCGCACATCGTCGGACGTCGCTTATGTCCACGATCGGACATCGTATATGTCCACGATCGGACATCGTCGGACATCGCTTATGTCCACGATCGGACTTCGGGAAGACGCTTCATGGCCGACACGGCCGCCGACGTCAGCGTTCTTCCTCAGCGTCCTGCAGAGCGCCATGGCAGCGCGATCATCGCCACCGTCGCTGATGACCGGCCTGTCCGTGCCCGGCAGCATGACCAACCCCACACTTCTTCGTCCTCACAATCCCTCATCGATTCTCCGACTTGACCGATCCCAGCCGAACAACTCACGGTGAGAAGACCTTCCGGCATCGACTCGACGGCCGCGAGGAAAGTTTCCATCGATCGACCCAAACTGGCAGTCGTAGAGCACTCTTTGCCGTGCTCCCGTACAACGACTTCAGGCTCCACGAAACCTCCTCGGCAACCTCCCCACTGACGCCTGCCACGCCCGGTGACCGTCATCTAGCCTGGCCTCACCATGTCGCAGAATGACTTTTGTTTTTATTCCTTATTTCCTTCATCGCTTTCACCGACTTCGGATCCAGGAGGGGATCCCTGTTGCGTCACACGCGTGTATGATTTTGAAGTGCGCCTTTCAACCCTTTCATGTCTTTCAATTCCTTGATCTCCTTGATGTGCGTCTCACCCTGACGCATAGCACACGCTTGAAAATTGTATAAAAGGAGCTGTCGCGGGACAGAGAGATTGGGGCGAACCACGGGGCAGAATCATCTCAGACTCATCTCGGACTCACAGACTCAAAGAGACTTGCAAAGACCCGCTCAGGCTCCCGGCTCACGCCGGGCGTCGGACGGACATCACGGCACGACTTGCTCAACTCCACGCCATGATCAAGCTCTGCGCGTCACCTGCCTGGGAGATCAACGAACCTACTTACAAATAAAGAGAACCATCAAACTCTTTAAGCGCAGTGGGATGCCAGGGAAGTGGGGGTGGGCTTAGGGGTCTTTTTTATGCAAGAATAAAGCGTAGTGATACACTTGCCTGATTTCTGAGTGGGCAGCATGGGATGGGTTCCCATTCTGTGACGGCCTGGGTGCGTGTGTGAATAGCTGTTCGACACACTGCCAACCAGTTCAGGGTGTAGTCCAGCGGTGGGCAACCGACGGCCCACGGGCCGCATCTGGCCCGTGGGTCGTAGATAGACTACACTGTAGTCTATCCTATATGTTCCAGCACCCCCCTACATCCCCTGTTCGTTTGTTCAGGTGCTGAAAAATGATTGATGGATAGATGAATAAAGTGACATTGCAAATCCACTACAGTAAGTGTCAATTTATTGATTGACTATTGATTTTTTTGTCAATTTCAAATATTTTTGTGACAGTCTACAATAGTTAGTTAGTATAGTTACAAACGTTAGTCAGAACGACAGGAACTATCAGTGGAGCAGCTGCAGTGGGTAGTCTTCTACTCCCCCCAACCTGAGAGCAGGGACCTATCCTAGCAGAGTGGCTAGGCCATGTCTGGACAGTAGGGATATATATATAGGGCCTAAACAACCAGCGAAACGTCCGACACCTTCAAAGAAGTACAGATGACGGCTGAAGAAACCTTTTCATCGATGGACCACTCCTGCACGACTGAGAGCTTACACAGAGGAAGTCTACAATAAATATTATTTGTCTTAGGTTGACCTATCGTTCTTATAAGTTGATTTATAGGGATACAGTAAAGTCTCGTTATATCGATATTCAAGGGAGTCCAAAAAAATATCGATATAACCGGGACTATCGATATATCCGATCCTGCGCCGAACTGCATTAAACAAAAGCCGCCAAAAGAGGGCAGCCAAGCGCCATATAAGAAACGGAGTTGGCCATTAGCTCCCTTTTTTTTTTGGGTGAGAGATGTTCCCCCAATGTTGCCTCAAAATGGCACATATAATTCTTTAATGATTGTAAACATGTATGCTTTAATCTTCAGAACTACAGTGTATTTGAAACATATTCATAACTGGATGTGTAACAAGAAAGCATATTATCCGAATCTGAAGCCATTGTTTGGATTCACAAGCAATGCAAGACGTCTTGGCGTGAAGTCATTTTTATTTGCATTTGAATAAAAAGTGACATCGGCTGTCCTTTAATACACAGTATGGAATGTTAATAATTTTCAAAATCATCGCGCTTCAGCAGACAAAACAAGAAACATTGTTGCAAAAAACGATTGCATTCATATACAGTACAGTGGGCATGTACATAACACAACAGGGAAACTGCAACGCTTACATCTTACTGTATTATGTATACAATTTAAAAAAGTCATCAATCTTCTTCTGCTTCCCATTTTTACCTTTTAACACAAACACTTCAATCTCGTCTGCTACACACGAGCTAGCGTCTGAAAATGAAAATGGCTCTGCTACACGGGTGCTGGGCACGTAACCAAGTCACCTGACCAAGTCGACCAATGGCGCGACTGATGGCGTGACACGTAACCAAGACACGTGACCAAGTTGACCAATGGCGCGACCGATGGCGTGTCACGTGACAAAGTCACACGGCCAAGTCGACCAATAGCGTGACCGATGGCAGCTCATGTGACCAAGTCGACCAATGGCGCGACCGATGGCGGCTCACGTAACAAGACACGTGACGAAGTTGACCAATGGCGCGACGGATATCTCGATATAAACAACAAAAATGGCAGGCGGGGGATGAAAAGGAGCACCGTAATAACCGGATTATCGTAATAACCGGGTATCGTACTAAACGGTACTAATTATACATAAAAAGACTAGAAATGTGCAAGGGAAATGAAAATAGTATCGTAATAAGCGGTATTATCGATATAACCGATATCTATATAACGAGACTTTACTGTATATTGTTATGCAGAGGTGTACTTACATTTTAAATTTATTATTTTATTGACAAATAGTCATGGCAGGGAGTTGATTGGATGAAAACTTTTTATTTCTTCTACGTAAATGTGTGTTCATGTTTGTGTGTCTGTGTGCGTGTGTGTGCGCGTGTGTATGCGTGTGTGTGTGTGTGTGTGTGCTGGGGGTGGGAGGGTGTCAAAGAAAATAATTGAAAACACTGCTCTCGGTGACACTGCATGTCAAATAACTACCAAAGATGAGGAATAAAACCCAGAGAAAACAAAATACTTTAAATCTTATTCAAAACATCTTCCAGACTCGGATGCATGCGATGGTTGGCTTACTCAATCAAGCAGACATGAGATTTGCAATAAAGCAAGAGATGGGAAATATTGCTTCCTGAGAAAACGGTGAGAATTTGGTGTTTATCTTCTTTTATCGCCACGAGCGCTCTGTGTGTTTAGGCATATAATTTGGTTCTGAACTCTGGAATAAAGCAGGACTATATTATGTGTTTATTTGGTGTGTGTTCAAAGAAAAAGTTAAATTGAACTTGGATCGAAAAAAAGAGCAATATCATTGGAAAATACGGTCTGGACAGTAGGGATATATATATATATATATATATATATATATATATATATATATATATATATATATATATATATATATATATATATATATATATGACGGCAAAAGAAACATTTTCATCAGAATCAGAATCAGAATCATCTTTATTGCCAAGTATGTAGAACACACAAGGAATTTGTTTCCGGTAGAACACGCTGCACTCGTATCGTCGTCAAAAAAAACTGCTAAGTGGCACTATACAGTTCCATTTCATCGCTGTATTACTAGTCTGTCATTTTGTGGAACATGTTGCCAAGCCACAAAGGAAAATTCCAAGTTCTGCATAACTAAAGTAATACATGCCATTTACTGCTCTGATTTCAATGTTCTTGCATCACCATTAAATAAATAAAAAGCCTGTGCAAACTCAATATCTGTCAAAATTTGTGCACGATGCATCAAGTAAACAACCTGTTGAATTCCAAACTCTGTCTGCTTACCCAAGTAAACTCCTCATGAGATGCACACATCACCAGATATAAAGACATCACCATTGCCAAAATAAAAGGCTCAAAACTACCAGCCTAAAGTGGGCATGCTTTCTTTCATCCATGGATTTGGAACCAAATCAAAATAAATTTATCTCTCTTTATGCTTAAGAGAGAATTGGATTGTTAAAAAAAGGATTGCCTGTGAATTTATTTGTAATTGAAACACACCACAAATGTTCTAAGTATTGGTTTGCCCCCTACCTTTTTTTCTTTCATCAACCTTTTATTCTTTTTTTTTCATGTTCTGCCTTTGTCATTGTTATTGTCAAATAATGATCAAATTTTTAGAATGCTTAGTTTCTGTATGTCTTTCTTGAAAGAAAAATCTATTTCTGCTTTTGATTGATGTCTATGTACATGTAAAGAAGAAATGCAATAAAGTAAGTTCCTTTGTAGGAGTTTTCTCTTCTGCGGAATGTAATGCACTGTGCTGGTCAAATAATGCGTCCACTCCCAGTGCTTTATCCTCAATGCCGAAAATTAAAATCAAAAGACCACTTAAAGCAGGAGTCTCAAACTCAATTTACCCGGGGGCCACTGGAGGCAGAGTCTGGGTGAGGTGAGGCTGGGCCGCATCAGGATTTCCACAAGGAAAGCACAGATAAAATATTGCGATGTTCTCAAAATCTTTCTTTTTAACACACAAAAAATGGATTAAATGAATACAAAAAAATTAACCAGTAATAAATAAAGACAATAATTATAATGATCATAAGGCAGATACAGACTACTGAAAAAAAAAACAGGAAAACTAATTATTTGAATAAAGTTTCAATGTCTGTATTCACAGTTCTTTAACCTTTAACTTTCTTAACATAAATAAAATATTTAACATGAACTGTCCTAAACATGGCTTCTCTTGCCTACTTCTTGTGCTAGAGACCAGGCAGCTCTTGTTTTTACAAAGCCGAGCCACAGTTGGCTTGAGGGAGGAGGCAGTGGAGACTCTGAGTAGTGCTTGAAGATGCTCATCAGTAAGTCTGGACCTGTACTTGGACTTGTGGAAAGTGGTGGAGAAGAGCTTCTCACAAAAGTATTTTCTCCCAAAAAGACACATGGTCCGCTTGAACATTCGGGAAAGTTCAGGGAAGCTGGGGGTTAACTCTCTCAAACATTGCCCAAGCTTGTCTGCTTCTCCATTCACATCCCTGAACTTGGCTTTGAGTGCAGACTTGCACTGTAGGTCACAGAGCTCCATTTGGAACACAGGATGGGCATTTTGCACATCAAAAAAGAATGGGTCCAAAACATTTTGAAATGTGGCTTTGTGCGTCAGTCTGCAAATCTGTGATTAAATTCCCTCTGTAGCTCCAAAATGGCTTCGACATACTTCTCACCACTGAATGGTGTGCCTGCATCCAGGAGTGCCTTGCATGCTGGGAAATGGAAAAGGTTTGTATGAGAGAGCTGGGCCATCCATTTGTGCAGAATGCTTTCACGTTGTCATAGGCAGCACTAACAAGTTGCCCCTGGTCTTGTAGCTTCTTATTCAGTACATTAAGCTCATGTGTGATATCAACAAGAAAAGCTAAGTCAATGAGCCATTTTGGATCACTTAGCACAGGAACAACCACCCTGTCTTTCTCCATGAATTCTTTGCACTGGACAGCCTGACCGATGTGCCACCCTTCAGAGCCTTTTACCCCACCGTTTTTTGTTCAGCTCCACATACAAGTTTCATTCATATCAATCATGTGTGCCGCACTAACATTAATCTTTCATATCAAGGCGGGCCACAAAATATTCTTTCGAGGGTCGCATTTGGCCCACGGGCCGCGAGTTTGAGGCCACTGATTTAAAGCCTTGGTAACTTTCGAAGAATGTTGAGTCCTCTCGTATAAAAACGTACATAAGCATGGGCACATTCACAGACAGCCTGATCTTGTATTCTTTATGGATATACAGTATTCCACAGGGAAATTTCCTTACATTACCAGCCACAGACTATTTTGTTTCCAATTTTTCCACAGATAAAAAAACGAGACCTTTGCATCTCTATTGATTGCTCAGAGAAAAGCTGTATGTATTGTACATATAGATCATTTTGTTGATAGAACAAAATGGAATAAGTAAGGGCAATGGAGCTGAGAAAGAAGAGTGATGTTAGAAAATGAGGAGGGTATGAATAAAAGACAGCACAGAAGCTCAGCTCTGACATTCAAGCTCTCAAACAGACCTGTCACCAGACCTCAGTCTTTAGGGGTACAAATGAAAGGCATGAGAGAGTGGAGGTCAATATGTTAGATTTTAAGGTATGAGTACTTTGATTGTTGGTATCATAGATATAGCTACTTGGATGGAAAATCATCTAGCCCAGGGGTGGGCAAACTTTTTGACTCGCGGGCCGCAATGGGTTCTAAAATTTGACAGAGGGGCCGGGCCAGGAGCATTTGGAGGGAGTGTTTGGGCCGGAAATACTAAACCTAAAGCATTAAAGGACAACCGACGCCTCCGGTCAAGTTATGTCCATAATTTTAAAAATAACTTCAAATTACTTCTCCTGAGCGTATTTCACAAAGATTCCACAGCATATAGCTATAGTTTACGTTTGAAGTCAGTAAGAAACAAACAAAAATGGTGCCGGTTGTCCTTTAAATGTAGTGTGTACAAACCTCATAGCACAGTAAGAACACTACAACCCAATTTATTAACTGTCTTTCAAATGTGAAAAATATCCCTGATGAGTTAATAAATTTGTCTCAACGAATATGCAAGACATAGCGTTTACATACTATTTCGCAGATACTGGGAGGAGGAAATGGAAATAGATTAAAATAACATATGCACTGTGATTTATCAAGATTGTGATTCAATCGAAGGTGCAAAGTTAAAGAAATCAACATTTATTGAAAAATGGAATCACTTTCAACATTCAAAACATATTATTATACAACGAAATATACAAGCTCAATAATACCTACTTGTGTTAAATTCCGCAAAATCATGGATGAATTGTCCTGACCGCGCGCTCTACAAACTCTCCACGGACGCCCTCGCCTTCACGCGCAAACAGTACACCCTCGCCTTCACGCGCAAACAGTACACGTGTACCGTCGCCAAGCACACAAACAGGGTACCTGCAGTTAAAATTTGCATACTTGGCACGGCATCCAATCCGAAGCCTACTTCTTTCTTCCGGAACTCCGGAGGTCGTGCATTTGCATATCATTTTCCAAAATAGATGCACAGAACCTCAGCCCAGAAGAAGGATTCAAAAGAAGCTAACAACATATGTGACGCTACAAAACATAAATTTACATTAAACCGTGACTGTAAAGTGTACTTGAGAGTTATGAAAGGGGTTTAGTGGCTTGTAGCAAGCAATGCAAACATTGCATTGTACACCATGATGACAAATGACTACTGCAGCGAAATCTACAGCCATGGACATTTACCGTAAATTAAGCAAGGTAGCATTTATGGTAGTTACATCCTTAATTAAAAACCTTAATACTTTACAACAATGTTTTATTTTTGCGATTAGTCTCTTATTGTGTTTCAAGTTGTGAAAATGGGGCAGGAAACTTTTCAGACTTGTCTGCCCTGTTGTCCGCTAACTTTTTGTCATGAGTTTCAGACACTGTTTTTACTATAATTTGGACAAATTCGGCGGGCCGGATTAAAAAGCCTAATGGGTGGTATGTGGCCCGCGGGCCGTAGTTTGCCCATGACTGATCTAGCCACACAGTAAATATGCTATACCTGCTATAGCAAGTGCAGTTTAAGAGGACAACCGACATCACTTTTTTGTTTCCAAACTGACATCAGAATATAGAATCCCCAATACCCAAAACACGCAGGCTGATATTTTTAGTCAAATGCAAAACACCAATAAAAATAACTTGAAGTGTCCAAAATCTGCAAAAAATTCAACTGCGAATTGGGCATTTTCAGAAAGTCCCGCCCCCAGTTCGTGACGTCACGCCAAGACGTCTTGCCTTGCTCGAGAATCAAAACAACGGCTTCAGATTCGGAAAATATGCTTTCTTGTTATACATCCAATTATGAATATGATTCAAATACAGTAAGGTCTCGTTATATCGATATTCTCGGGAGTCGGAAAAAATATCGATATAACCGGACAAGCGATATATCCGATCCTGCGGCATGTAAATGTTCTCCTTGCGTTCATAGAAATAGTATCGCAATAAGCAGTACTATCGATATAACCGATATCGATATAACGAGACTTTACTGTAGTTGTGAAGAGGAAAGTATAAATGTTTGCAATCGATTAAAGAAGGTCTTCTCGCTCATTTTGAGCGATCAAGACTGATGTGTAGTGTCACAGAAAATGCAGAAGATAGAGGCAGAGCTCCATTGGAAATACAGTAAAGTCTCGTTATATCGATATTCAAGGGAGTCCGAAAAAATATCGATATAACCGGGACTATCGATATATCCGACCCTGTTTGCATGTAATTTTCTCCGTGCGTGCATAGAAATAGTATCGATATAACCGGGACTATCGATATATCCGATATCGATATAACGAGACTTTACTGTAGTTTTATTTTTCAGCTTGGATTTTGTGTCAATATATCAAAGAGTTGTCTCGGTGTAACATACAAGTATTCACCATTGCGTTATTCATGTGTTTACCTTCTAATTTCACCATCAACACGGATCAACACGAAGTTTTCAGACCAAACAAAGTACCGCAAAATGCATTGAGGTGATCCAAGGTATGTCCTTTCTCAGTTAGGGGCGTTCCTTCAGTGACGTAGGGTGAGGACTCGTCACCAACTCAAAAACATGACTTCTGGAAAATTCAGCGCGAGTCTTAAAAGGTAAACAATCACTATATGCGGTGGAATCTTTGTAAAATACGCTCAGTAAAAGTCATTTGAAGCCATTTTATAAATTATGGACACAACTTGACAAAAAATAATATTTTGTGTAATATGCCGTTGCAAAAGGCCTTTTTTGTAAATGGTTAGTTTTCAGTGACTCCCAACATTGTCAGAGTAATTTTGACCATGTGAGTGTAGTGATCTGAATGGAGCATAACCCTCCCCAGTCTGACATGATAAATAATATTCAAATGTGGCAGCTTTAGTGAATTTAAAAACTGCCTGACTTCAAAACAGTTTCTGTCATGCTCATCCTCTAATTCTCTCTCTCTCTCTCTCTCTCTCTCTCTCTCTCTCTCTCTCTCTCTCTCTCTCTCTCTCTCTCTCTCTCTCTCTCTCTCTCTCTCTGTCTCGCGCTTTCTCTCTCTCTCCATCTCTCGCTTTCTCTCTTCCTCTCTCCCCTCTCTCTTTCTCTTTCTCTATTTTATGTCCATCTGGGTCCATCTTTTCTATTCGGGAATTGTGAATAGTGAATCAGAATCAGCTTTATTGCGATGTATGGAGAACACACAAGGAATTTGTTTCTGGTAGAACACACTGCACTAGTATCATCATAAAACAATTGCAAAGAGGCATATTCCAGTTCTATTTGGGTTACTGTTTAAAGGGTTAATGGCTTGGGGGAAGAAGCTGTTTAAATACGTCTGTGTAAGCTCTCAGTCAGAGTGGTCTATCGATGAAAAGGTTTCTTCAGCCGGCATCTGTACTTCTTTGAAGGTGTGGGACGTTTCGCTTGTTATTCAAGATGCTTCCTCAGCGAACTAAAGTCTTACTGGTAGTGTAGGCCCTATATATATAACCCTACTGTCCAGACACTGCTATGATAGGTTGCTGCTCTCAGGTTGGGGGGAGCAGAGAACTAATCCCTGCAGCTCCACTGATAGCTTCTATTGTCCTGACTGACGACTGGCCTGATTGCCCAACTGGCCCTGGTATCACCTCATCAGCATGACTAACTATGTTGCCTAAACAGTCTATTGTACGAACGATCCAAATTGAACCTCACCCCACCATTACAATTAAGGGAAGAATGTTGCTGTTTTATGAAAATAGCTTCTTTTACTCCCCTTCAAACCATCGATTTTCTTTCGGTAAGATTTTAACCTCAGTGTCGTCAAATGAGTGGTTGCTAGCTTTTAGGTGCATATTGTGATATTATGAGAGGCTGGCTCTCAGCGGGACAGGACAAGAAGTGCAATGGACGACAGGTTTGGATACAAACAAAGGTTTTAATCAAAGGTTTCAGGGGGGATTCACAAGCAACAAAGGTTTGAATAGTGTCTCTTCCAATACTTAAGTCAAAATAAAGTCTCTTCTGAGGTAAAACTGAAGACTGAGTTCTTTTCCAAGAGTCTCTAGGCCTCACCCCTCTTGACGTCCTCCTCATGTAGCCTAGCCACCTTAGCAAGGTCCAAATCCAGTGTCCTGTCGTGTGGTCCACACTGGCAATGAGTTCCACGCAGCAATCAACTTCTTCACAGAGCACAGCAATCGAGCTTGTCTTTCCCCAAGCTCCACACTCAGAGGCTCTCTGCCTTAAGAGCCTTGCCTGCCAATCCCGCCCTGATCAGCTGCAGGTGTGTGGTTTTAATTGCTGCGTTCCACCAGATGGGGCCAAGACTCTCTTGGGTGGAGCCATCTTAGGGGGATGTATTTGCCCTCCAGGACACAGCCTCTCGTGACATCACAATATGTAGTGCCGATTGAGGCCCACTACTATTATCCCTGCAATGTTGATAAAGTCTTTTTTGAGAAATTGTTTAGTATCCCCTATGTATTGCTCTTTACAATTTTCATTTTTACAATGTATTGAAGGTAGCTTACCTTTTGGATGCACTAATTTTTGCCTGAAAGTGTTTCTCGGTTTGAAATAAGTAGGAATTTTGTGTTGCCAAAGGACTCTGTAGTTTTTCAGAAACTCCAGCAATGTAAGGTACTGCTACTCTTCTTCTTGTATCTTCAGAATGTTTGGTTTCATTCCCTATTTTTTCTTTCTTACATTTGTTAAATGACCACTGAGGGTACCCACAGTTTGTGAGTGTTCTCCTGATATGTTTTGACTCCTTTTCTCTACCATCGACGCTTGTTGGTATTAGTTTAGCCCTATGCTGGAGGGTTCTGATAACTACTAGTTTGTGTTGTAGAGGGTGGTTAGAATTGAAAAGTAAGTATTGGTCAGTGTGCGTAGCCTTCCTAAAGACATAGTAAAATTTTTAGCGCTCTGTCCTGTTTTATAATTACTTTACCATCCAAAAAGGCTAGTTGGTTCTCTTGAATGTCCTCGCAAGTAAATTTAATGTTGATGTCTACCGAGTTGAGGTGAAGGATTGAATTTCTCGTTTTTTAATGAAAAACAAAGTAATGTAGTTCATTCAATATATTGTAAAAATGAAAATTGTAAAGAGCAATACATAGGGGAGACTAAACAAATTATCAAAAAAAGACGTTATCAACATCGCAGGGATAATACTCGTGGGCCTCAATCGGCAGTACATATGCACATGAAGCTAGCAACCAATCATTTGACGACAATGAGGTTAAAATGGATGTATAGCATCCATCGAGACACTGCAACATACATACACATTTTACCGTTCCTTGTTGTGGGTCAAAATTATTTTTTCAATCAATCCCACTTTTCATATTTTGGTCACTTTGGTTCAAGCAGGGTCAAGCAGTAGCAGCTATTATTGTTGTTTAATTAAACTTTGAGCAATAAACATTGTCACTCCCCATTGAGTGGGACGACCCTTCATGAATGAAAAATAAAAATGACTTTTGTTTTTTACAAATTCAAGATTTAAAAATGGCATTTATTAAAAAACGAAAAAAAATAAGTACAGTGAGACCTCAACTTACGAACTTAATTGGTTCCCAGAGAGAGTGTGTAAGGCGAAAAGTGTGTATCTAAAAAAAAATCCCATAGGAAACCATTAAAATGGGAATAATCCGTTCCCGGGTTTCCATAAAATATATTTTTCAACTAAATAAGCCTTAAAACTACACACAACATACATTATTCTATGTATAATAAATGTGCTATTGTATTGTAATGAAAGAAATACATTGCATTGTATCATAAAGTCACTTTATTTACATTTGTGATGGTCGTTGATGGCTTGATGGAATGGCATTGAAGGTCGAAGGTCAAAGGGAATTGCTGTTTGGAAAGAGAGGCACATTACATGAGGACTGTAATTAAAGAAATAAACTGTGCTGTAAAATAAAGTTTTATTTACCTTTTTGATGCTCATTGATCGCTTACGGAAGGAGAGTCACCTTCCATAAGGACTGTTGGTAACTTAACCTCTGGTGCTGTTCGGTCGTGTGCTTCCGCCGAAGATCACTCCGCCAGCCGTGGTGGGTGTTTATTATAAAAATAGTGCTTATTATAAGGTTTAATTTTCAGAAATTTGATGTTTGTTAGACGAGATGTTTGTAAGATAAGGTGTTTGTAAGTTGAGGTCTCACTGTATTTGAAAAATGAAAGGTATAGGAGCACATTTCACAATATCCATCCAAAAAGTCTCTTCCTGAGGTGCAGACTGTTATTCTCTTACTTTTGTAAATCTGTATTTTCATCACTTAGCATTTCATCGAAAGAGACAGTTTAATAGTTGGCAGCCTGTGCTGACAGTAATAGCTTCATATACACGCAGAGGCCACCTTAATGACTGCAGCTTCACGCTTGCTCAGTTTTTCATATTTTCTAATAACGTTTCATCAGAAGCTACCTGCCCATCCAATATACTGTACACCGCCTACTTGTACTGAAAAGTGTAACTCATTAAAAACACACGCACGCACACACACACACACACACACACACACACACACACACACACACACACACACACACACACACACACACACACACACACACACACACACACACAACACAGAAACACATACGCACACACGCGCACACGCACAAAGAGTTTTTTTAAGATCGACTCTTGAAGTGAAGCTTCCACTGATATTCACTGATCATTATGATATTCTGGAACGTTTAGACTCCTGGTACATCAAAGACACTTGATTAAACAGCACATGCATGCAATCGAAACATTTTAGAGGAGTTATCGCAGTGTTTTGCATTCAGTGTTCATTGTTATTCCCTGCACCCTTTTTGTCAGGGGACACATTGTAGTAGTACTTGCAGTCTAGTCCAGGCCGATGCATTGGCCATGTTTTGAAGTGCTTTGCTGACGTAATCAACATCAGAACTGAGTGTCCTTGACTCTAAAGACTGGTGAAAATGTGTAGCCTTCAGGCTCAGGAAGAGAGCTTAGACTGTAAGTCTATCATTCGGCTGACAGGGTGCTTGTCTCTACATCCTCTTCGAAGTGGTAATATTGTACACCAAAAGGTTTGTGCACGTCTCCTGAAAAACAAATCCTCAGACAAAACAGAGACAACTGATTTTACCTTCAACATATGCCTCTTGGGTGCAGCACTGTTTCAGAATATGTCTGCTGTAAAAGAAAAAGAAAAGAAGAGCGTAAAAAAAGAACGAAACAAAAAACGTAAACAATATTCAGTCAGTAGATGGGTGCTTGTTATTCAGTGTCTGGGAAGTTTTGTCTAAAAGTGTTTTCCATTGTGTACTGATGGCAATTTGAAATGAAATGAATCAGATTGTATTATGTACATTATTGCTCTTCTGTTTAATAATATAAACTCTCTTGTGACAAATGCAGTCTGCCAGCAAGAAAAAAATCAACGTGGTGCTGCTGCTTCTTTCCTCTTAAATAATGCTATCAGCCTTCATACCCCATCCACTCATCCTTGACCAATTGTTTCATGTTGACAAAAACCGTAGTTCAAAGTTATGGACATTAAACAAAGTGCGCCTAATTTCTAGTGACTTTTATAAACACATTTGTTCTTTAGAGTTTTGAGGGTCTTTCAATAAATAAAGGGATTATTTTTGTAGAAGGACAAACATGCGGATCAAACCTCCAAAGATGGAGGACACTGATTTGCTCTGGCGACCCCTTGAAGGGAAAAGCCGAAAGGAAAAGACGAAGAAGACTTCTAATACAGATAGAAGTTTACTTAAAATGTCTGGACATTAGGGATATATAAATGGGGCCGATACGACCAGTCAGACTTTAGTTCGCTGACGAAGCCTCTTGGATAGGAGGCGAAACGTCCGAAACCTTCAGTTTTATACAGATGACGGCTGAAGAAACCTTCTCATCGATGGACCACTCCTGTACGACTGAGAGCTTACACAGACGTATTGCTACCAACTTTGGGAGAGACATCCTTCTGCTGGTACGTAACTTAGAAAAGGCCACCTTTAAATTAGCTGATTTAAAGAACCACCTCAGATTCAATCTTAGATGTAGACAGAGCCGGTTAATTCCTAAATGCTTGAAGCAAGCACCCCTGGAACCCGGATACTTAGCCGATAAAAATGCAACAAAATTATACTAGGAAAATTCTAAATTTGCGAATTAGGAGACTTAACATAGAGATAAAAAACAAACAGTCAGAAATAGAAACTTATTATCAGCGATTACAAACTAAACTTACCCACAAAATCTATCAGGAAGTGTGTGAATTTACTAAATCCGGTTATATGAGGCACCACAGCAAAACCAAAGAGAGACAAAAGGGTAAATTTCAAAAATTACTTTTACTGAAACAATCTCAGCTACTGGTAAACGCGCGAAAAATTAGGAATGAACAGTTTGCAAGGGAGAATTGGATCAAAAATTTGTCAGACAGAGATCTCTCAGAGACAGAAAAGGCGGTACTTACCAAAGGTTTAAATTTCTCAGTGACTCCTAAAACTATACCTACAATAGATTATATCACAGCTACTGAATCGGCTATTAAAAATAACAAACTTTCGTATGCAGAGGCAGATGATCTACGCATTAAAATATCAGCTCTTCTCAGTAGTGCCAAACTTCCTCCGTCCAACATAACATTAGAAGAGAGAAAGGCGTTAACTACTCTACAAAAAGACAAAAATATTACTATTTTGCCAGCAGACAAGGGCAGATGCACAGTGCTGCTCAACACATTGGATTATGAAGACAAAATAAATAGGTTAATCAGTGATTCTAACACGTATGAGCAACTAAAAAGGGACCCTTCCAATAGATACAAGAAAGAAATGATTGACTGTCTCCAAAAGCTATAGAAAGGAAAACATATAGATAAACAGATGTATTTTAGATTATACCCGGGAGAGGCCACGCCATGTATCTATGGCCTGCCAAAAATACATAAAGAAGGGTTCCCCCTCCGACCCATTGTTTGTAGCATTGACTCCTCTACATACAATGTAGCCAAATATTTAAAAACTATTTTAGCTCCGTTGGTTGGTAACACAGAATACCACGTAGAGAACACCACAGGGTTTGTAGAGAGGATCAAAGACCTCATATTGGAACCTGAGGAAACTTTGGCATCATACGATGTGACTTCTCTCTTTACATCTGTCCCAACCCCAGCAGCAGTCTCAGTGGTGAGGACGAGGCTGCTGGCGGATGTTTCTCTGCATGAAAGAACCAAACTGAAACCGGATCACATCTGCCAATTATTAGAAATCTGCCTTAATACTACGTATTTTCAATTTCGGGAAAAATTTTATAAACAAATCCATGGTTGTGCTATGGGCTCACCAGTTTCACCCATAGTGGCTAATCTTTACATGGAAGAGATGGAGAAACAGGCCCTCACATCCTTCCCAGGGACAAAACCTAGACACTGGTTTAGATATGTGGACGATACTTTTGTCATAATTAAGAAACAAGAAATTCAATCCTTCACAGATCATCTCAACTCTGTAGACTTCAACATTAAATTTACTCGTGAGGACATTCAAGAGAACCAACTAGCCTTCTTGGATTGTAAAGTAATTATAAAAGAGGACAGAGCGCTAAAAACAGAAGTCTTTAGGAAGGCTACGCACACTGACCAATACTTACTTTTTGACTCTAACCACCCTTTACAACATAAACTAGGAGTTATCAGAACCCTCCAGCATAGGGCTAAACTAATACCAACTAGCACTGAAGGTAGAGAAAAGGAGTCAAAACATATCAGGAGAGCACTCACTAACTGTGGGTACCCTCAGTGGTCATTCAACAAATGTCAGAAAGATAGAATAGCGAACGAAACCAATAATTCTCAAGATTCTAAAAGGAGAGGAGTAGCAGTACCGTACATTGCAGGAGTTTCTGAAAAATTACAAAGAGTCCTTTGGCAACATAAAATTCCTACTTATTTCAAACCGATAAACACGTTAAGGCAAAAATTAGTGCATCCAAAAGATAGGCTACCAAATGAAAAACAAAGTAATGTAGTTTATTCCATACATTGTAAGAATGAAAATTGTAAAGAGCAGTACATTGGGGAGACTCAACAAATTCTCAAAAAAAGACTTTATCAACATCGCAGGGATAATACTAGTGGGCCTCAATCGGCAGTACATTTGCACCTAAAAGCTAGCAACCACTCATTTGACGACAATGAGGTTAAAATCTTAGCGAAAGAACATAGATGGTTTGAAAGGGGGGTGAAAGAGGCGATTCTTATAAAACAACAAAATCCTTCATTAAACCGGTCTGGTGGTGTGAGGTTCAATTTGGATCGTTCATACAATAGCCTGCTCAGGCAAAACAGGTTAGGCAACTTTCGCAATGCTGATGAGGGTCGTTATGCTGATGAGGTGATACCGGGGGGAGTGGGTGTAATAGGCCAATCGTTAGTCAGGAATGTAGGAACAATCAGTGGGGCCACAGGGGGGGGGTCCCGCGCCCCCCCCCAACCTGAGAGTAGGGACCTATCATAGCTGTGTCCGGCGCCACCAGGTCTGGACATTAGGGATATATAAATGGGGCCGATACGACCAGTCAGACTTTAGTTCGCTGACGAAGCCTCTTGGATAGGAGGCGAAACGTCCGAAACCTTCACTTTTGTACAGATGACGGCTGAAGAAACCTTCTCATCGAATAATAATAATAATAATAATAATAATAATAATAATAATAATAATAATAATAATAATAATAATAATAATAATAATAATACATTTAATTTCTAAGCGCATTTTAAAACGCTTAAGGACACTTTACAGTCACAGGATATTTTTTTTGCGGGTGAGCAGTGGCAGCCACATGCGCCGGCATTCACTGGAAGGAACATAAAGTAAATAAATAAATAAAAATATATATAACAAATAATATGCGTCTGTGTAAGCTCTTAATTGTACAGGAGTGGTCATCGATCATCAAACCATCTATGTTCTTTCGCTAAGATTTTAACCTCATTGTCGTCAAATGAGTGGTTGCTATCTTTTAGGTGCATATGCACCTATGGTTTGAAAGGGGACTAAAAGAAGCGATTTTCATAAAACAACCAAATCCTTCATTAAACCGATATGGTGGGGTGAGGTTCAATTTGGATCGTTCATACAATAGCCTGCTTAGGCAACATAGGATTAGTAATACTGATGGGGTGATACCGGTGTAATTGGGGCAATCAGGCCAGTCGTTAGTCAGAACAATAGGAACAATCAGTGGAGCGGCAGGGAGTAGTCCTCTGCTCCCCAACCTGAGAGCAGGGACCTATCATAGCAGAGTCCGGCACCACCATGTATGGACAGTAGGGATATATAGGGCCTAAACTACCAGTAAGACTTTAGTTTCTCGGGTAAGAAGCGAAACGTCCGACAATGTCGGACTCCGACACCTTCAAAGAAGTACAGATGACAGCTGAAGAAACCTTTTCATTGAACAAATAATAGGACAACACTAAGATACAGAGAGTCATTCATTATTTAGCACTTGCTGCACCCTCTTTGGGACATGAATCAGTTCTAGATGAAAGAGGAGAGGATCAAAGCGTCCTTTATAGAAGTGGATCAGGGACGTCATGGTGGAATGTGCACGTCTAAATAGCTAATAGATAGCCAGCTAGATAGCTAAATAGCCAGCCAGATAGCTAATAATAATAATAATAATAATAATAATAATAATAATAATAATAATAATAATAATAATAATAATAATAATACATTACATTTTAAGCGCCTTTCAAAGCTCTCAAGGTCTTTACAGTCACAGACAAGCATAGGTACTATAATAAATAAAATACAATCAGAAGTAGAATACAGTGAGACCTCAACTTATGAACTTAATTGCTTCCCAGACTGTCATGATCTGGTTGGCGACCAACGGGGGGCGCTGTCGGCCCCGCCTGCACCTGCTGGTCGTCCCGATCAGATTGGCGGGTAGCGACGTCAGCCCTGCCGGCAGCCTCGCAGGTGATGGTCGTTAAAATCAATGACACTTAAAAGGACACCTGGCACGATCATCCGGTGCCGATTCATTGTTTGTTTGCTGCTATGTTGCAGCATGCATCGTGTACGTGTTTGTTTAACCTTGGCGGACTTTTACTTTTGGTCTTCTTTTGCTACTGTGTATTTTTTCCATTCAGATCATTTTGATGTTTTACATTTTGTTCCTGCTGACTTTATTTTAATACAATTTGTCAAACAACCTCCTGCTCCCTCCTGCCTGCTTTTTGGGATCCGAACCCGCCATCACCACCTCGCGAACCGTGACACAGACAGAGTGTGTAAGGCAAAAAGTGTGTACCTAAAAAAAAATCCCCATAGGAAACCATTAAAATGGGAATAATCCATTCCCGGGTTTCCATAAAATATACTTTTCAACTAAATAAGCCTTAAAACTACACACAACATACCTTATTCCATGTATAATAAATGTGCTATTGTATTGTAATGAAATAAATACACTGCATTGTATCATACAGTCACTTTATTTACATTTGTGATGGTCATTGATGGAATGGCGTTGGAGGTCGAAGGTCAAAGGGAATTGCTGTTTGGAAAGAGAGGCACATTACATGAGGACTGTAATTAAAGAAATAAACTGTGCTGTAAAATAAAGTTTTATTTACCTTTTTGATGGTCGTTGATGGTTTAGGGAAGGAGAGTCACCTTCCATAAGGACTGTTCGTAACTTAACCTCTGGTGCTGTTCGGTTGTGTGCTTCCGCCGAAGATCACTCCGCCAGCCGTGGTGGGTGTGTATTATGAAAATAGCGCTTATTATAAGGTTTAATTTTCAGAAATATGCCGTTTGTAAGATGAACGGTTTGTAAGATAAGGTGTTTGTATGTTGAGGTCTCACTGTACAATAAATAAAATACAATTATAAATGCAATAAAGTCTCGTTATATCGATATCGGTTATATCGATAGTACCGCTTATTACGATACTATTTTCATTTCCCTTGCACATTTCTAGTCTTTTTATGTATAATTAGTACCGTTTAGTACGATACCCGGTTATTACGATAATCCGGTTATTACGGTGCTCCTTTTCATCCCCCGCCGGCCATTTTTGTTGTTTATATCGATATATCCGTCGCGCCATTGGTCAACTTGGTCACGTGTCTTGTTACGTGAGCCGCCATCGGTCGGGCCATTGGTCGACTTGGTCACATGAGCCGACATTGGTCGCGCTATTGGTCGACTTGGCCGTGTGACTTTGTCACGTGTCACGCCATCAGTCGCGCCATTGGTCGACTTGGTCAGGTGACTTGGTTACGTGCCCAGCACCCGTGTAGCAGAGCCATTTTCATTTTCAGACGCTAGCTCGTGTGTAGCAGACGAGATTGAAGTGTTTGTGTTAAAAGGTAAAAATGGGAAGCAGAAGAAGATTGATGACTTTTTTAAATTGTATACATAATACAGTAAGATGTAAGCGTTGCAGTTTCCCTGTTGTGTTATGTACATGCCCACTGTACTGTATATGAATGCAATCGTTTTTTGCAACAATGTTTCTTGTTTTGTCTGCTGAAGCGCAGTGATTTTGAAAATTATTAACATTCCATACTGTGTATTAAAGGACACCCGATGTCACTTTTTATTCAAATGCAAATAAAAATGACTTCACGCCAAGACGTCTTGCATTGCTTGTGAATCCAAAAAAATTGCTTCAGATTCGGATAATATGCTTTCTTGTTACACATCCAGTTATGAATATGTTTCAAATACACTGTAGTTCTGAAGATTAAAGCATACATGTTTACAATCATTAAAGAATTATATGTGCCATTTTGAGGCAACATTGGGGGTACATCTCTCACCCCAAAAAAAAAGGGAGCTAATGGCCAGCTCCGTTTCTTATATGGCGCTTGGCTGCCCTCTTTTGGCGGCTTTTGTTTAATGCAGTTCGGTGCAGGATCGGATATATCGATAGTCCCGGTTATATCGATATTTTTTCGGACTCCCTTGAATATCGATATAACGAGACTTTACTGTAGAAACAAGGGAGAGAGCTACACAGAAAATGTATGTAAGCGATGGAGGAATGAAGTATGACCCGTGTTCAGTATTTAGGTGCATGTGGTTGAGGTGCTTAGTTGTTTTCATCGCATACTGTATATGAGTCCCATTCACTTGTCAGAGAGTGCTGTCCGTACTCCCCGGAAGGGTCACAAACTTGGTAGATGTAGAATATATGGGTACTCTATATGCGCATTTGAATGTGAACCATCCGTGATGTCAATGTATGATTTTCAAGGTGGCTTCAAAAGACTGATCACAAAGAGCAGAATTACAGTCAGTCTTAAAGGTCAGAAGACACAACTTTTTGAAACAAGATTGGGTGAGTACCTGCAGGAAACACTCTATTCACGGTCATGTCACTTTTGCAAATATGCCATTAAGTGCTGTCAGAAGCACTCACTAACACTTAAATGACACCAATGCTCAATCTCTGTCTTTTTTCATCCATCCATCCATCCATCCGTCTGTCCATCTGGGGTTCAATCGAACCCAGTTTAAGAACCACGGTTCTATAGGAATGCTGTAGCCTTGGGGTGTAGGCAGGGGACACACTGAGCCTTTTGCCATTGTTCTATTAACCTGCCATGCATGTTTTTGCGAATGTGGAAAGAAACAGTAGTACCCGGTGAAAACGCACGCAGGCCGGGAAACAGCATGCAAACTCCAAACAAGGAGGTTGCAGCTGTAACCAAACTCTGCACAACTACACTGCGTAGACAGTGCACTAATCAGTGGACCACCGGACCGCCCTATATATTTCAAATTAAATCTAATTTAAATCTATTCAAATTATTGGAATGCTCCGAAGTTCTTCTTCTTTTCCTTTCGGCTTTTCTCTTCAAGGGGTCGCCACAGCAAATCAGTGTCCTCCATCTTTAGAGGTTTGATCTGCATGTTTGTTTTGTTGTTTTAAAATCTGGTTGTGGTTTTAAAGTTTGGTTGTTCTCCATGTCCTTGCATTGGTGTCTTTGGCTTTTTCAACCTATTTTCGGACATTTGTTACAAAAGAACTAGAACCTGGGTGTCAAGATAATGCTTCGTTCAAGGCAAAGAGGGGTGAACGTTGGACTTTGTGTAAAGAAAGGTGTTGGATTATTTTTATCGTTCGCCCTTGGTTGGATTGGATTGGATTGCATTGGATTTGCCTTTATTAGTCTCACAGTGGAGAAATTCATTGCTTCTATGGGTATTGATGGAGATAGATGGTTAAATCATCAGGGAGCCAGGTGTTGAACAGAAGGTTGGTTTAATCTTGAAGCGCGCGGAGACATCGCGGTGTCGGCCGAGGAGGGAGCATGGCGAGAGAGAGAGAGACGAACGGGTTGCGGGAGTATTTATACAGCGCATAGTATGTGACGCGATAGGATGTGACGTAATGTAAATGCGACTTCTTGAAAAGGAAGGCAGGATATGACGTGTCACGAAGTTTAAAATGTAAACATAGATTACAGAGCGATGTTTAGAGATGTTTGTAATGGCGAATTACCCCAACATCTCCCCCCTGACGAACATTTTTAACATCGGTAGAGGTGAACAGAAAGAAGAAAAAAGAAAATCACAAAATAGAACAATCACAATGGAAACATTCTCAAATCAGTCATGTCATTCGCTAGGTACAATAGTCAAATCTTCATGGCATCCTGGATGTTGATCACCAGGATGACGAGTAGGAACGAAATTGTTTGTAGCATTTGTCACAAGCAGGCCCCAGGGTGTGGTACGGATGAGCTGGTGAATGGGAAAAGGTGTGTGTGTGTCGGTTCCAGTGATGTGCATCGGGAATCTTCTTGACGAACGGTGTGATATGACGTATCAGGAAGTTTAAAATGTAAACAACGATTACAGAGCGATTTTTAGAGATGTTTGTATGGCGAATTACCCCAACAAAAGGTCCTGTAGACTTACATTCATTTAGTGAGACTCCAGCAAGTGGAGGTTGCAGCTAGCATTTGCTGACTGACCTGTCCTCAACGAAATTGGATCAGCCATCGTCAAAAGGAAGGTGAGAAACATGAGACCGAGCCATGCAAAAGAGCTGAAGGCCGCTATTGAATCATCCTGGTCTTCCATAACACCTGAACAGTGCCACAGGCTAATATCATCCATGCCACGCCGCATTGAAGCAGTACTTCAGGCAAATGGCGGCCCAACCAAGTACAGAGTACACAAAATGATTATACTTTCCTGATGGCTGACATTTCATTTATTTAAACCCATTTTTCTGTTTATTTCATGTGATATTCTATTTTTTAGAACGATTTAGCAGTTTTGAAAAGCTGTAATCCATAATAACCAAATTTTAACAAATAAAATCCTGAAAAATGTTGCAATGCATGTTATGCGACTAAATAATACATTCATTTTACCTTTTAAGTTGAACGACTTAAATGAATGTACTTTTTCACGATATTCTGATTTTCTAATTATTACCTGTACATGACATTCACCAGCGAGATATTAATCATACTCTCATTGCCTTTTTTCTCAGTTGGACCAGGTTATGTCCCACTACACCGTTATTGTGGAGTTACGCTGTACTGTACTGTACTGTACTGTACAAGTGGTGTCCTATTCATTTTCCAATCTGCTTTATCCGCTCAAGGGTTACAGGGTCTGTGCTCACACCGAGGTACAACTTTGATTGTTTAACCCATTCACTGCCAGCCGATGTGCAAATATGTGTCCATTCCAGTGCCAGGGTTTTTTATTTTCACTCAAATTGCAGGAACCACAGAACATTGAGTTTTAGGACTACATGAACATTGAATGCCATAAGAAACTCTTATGCGGCACTTAGTCTCTCTTCTAAAAAAGGTTTATTTGTGCTTACTTGGTCGGAGAGTTATTTGCTTTAAAAGTGGGGTCGACTGTAAAAAAGGTAAATACTGCCTCCTCGTGGGAGGGATAAACATTGCCAGAGGTCTGACCAAAGCCTCAAACGCACACCCCTGCAAGAAAAAACCAAACCCGAACAAATTCGGGAATTGCGCTCCACGTCATGCTTTTTAATTCCCGAATAAATTCAGGAATGGCAGTGAATGAGTAATTAACCTGCCATGCATATTTTTGGAATGTGGGAGTAAACTGGAGTACCTGGAGAAAACAGCAGGCACGAGGAAAAAATGCAAACCCTACACAGGGAGGCCTGAGCGAGCCTAACTCGAACCATTTTTCATTATTTCTACTGTAATGTGTATTTTAATGTAATACAGAGTAATCAATGTCAAGTTATTAGGTATTGTGCATTTTATTTTTGACATTTGCGCCGCATGCTCTTGAGTTCTACTCTCCTGTATGCCCAAGGGCATCATGTCTTCAGCCACTATTTTGCCATTCAAACAGACTAGAATCTCAGCAGTCATGTTGACCTATGATGCTATGTTAGCTAAATGAAGAGCTCTTTGCAATTCTTACGACACAGCAAAGATATTGTAACCTTGCCACACAATCCGCAAGGTGTTTAAATCAGAATTTTCCGGCTCTTCAGTTCTCAGTTAATCCTGTTTTCCAATCTTTTCCTCTCCTCTGTTCATTCATATGTCACACAGGTACGTAGTCCAGGGAAATGTCAAAAATGACATTTGGGATTGCAGAATCTTTTCTCAAACTCAATCTGACAATCAGCCACAAATTTACTCCAAAATCTCTTTACAGATTGCATGTACAGGGTTTAAAAACAGTCTTTAAACCACAGCTTGTTTTATCTACTGTTTACATTCATTGTTGACAAAGTCAGTTATGTTTCATGTAATTTCACATTATCTATAGTTATTAACCCGTGGGATATCTTAGTGTTATGATTGAATATTATTGAGGACTGATTTAACCAATGCAGGATTCATGGCAAAAAATAAAAAATAAAAATCATGAGGTGGTATTGCACTGCAAGAAGAATATGGTTTTGGAGTCGAACGCTTGTAGTTATGTATGAGACGTTGAAGTAGGAGAAGACCTGCCAAATGCAAGATTTTCAGAATAGTCAAAAGTAGAGCGAGACACATGAGTTTGGATGAACCTTGACGAAACAGGGGTGCCATTTTTTTCAGCGTATTTTTTTCTGAAAAATATAGTCAAGACATTCTCCATTCGCATTTGCCAATCAAGCACTAGCAGTGGTCGATTGAGTGGTGACATCACGCAAGATAGAAAGGACTGGGAAGTGAAAATGAGCACTGGTTATGTAAATGTGCCATGTCTAATGATTTAATGGAAACTATAACGTCAAATGATGGAATTTTATGACAATTGGCTTGACAAATGGCATCATAATTGGCATGGACATTTGTAATCTTAAAAATTCAAACATCACAGACTTCAGAATTACGTTTAACCATGGTGGCGAGCTCTCCTGAATTTAGATTTTTTACAATTAGCCACATCACCTACTGCCTGAAGACAGCTCGGTTAGGCTCCAGCACCACCGTGATCCTCGTGAGGAATAAGCGGTTCGTAAAATGAATGGATGAAAAAATGAATACAATTAGCCCTAGCTTTAACATGTAATTTTTGGTAGAACCATGAGAGGTAATTAGAGAGAACAATTGGTGGTGTAGTGTAGGGGTGTCATACTCAGGTACTGGAGGGCCGCTGTCATGGATGTTTTCCAAGTCTTACTGTTGCAACACATCTCCGTCTTCCCCTTGCATGGGGATGATGCATGGGGTGACTTGGCAGGTTGGGAAAATTGGTAGTTGGAACAAGGTGTTTTGTTTTGTTTTTCAACAAAGACAAATGACAAAAATATTCATGCACAAAGTGACTTGGATAATTAATCTGATTACTAGTCTGGAAACAGTTACACGTTAAATTTCTTCTGCCCCAATAATGTTGCTTTATTCGTGTCACTCAGTCATAGCTGACTGCCAGTCATCCGAAGTTGATGATCTGTACAGTCATTTCAAAGGAAAATGTCCTCATATTTTAAATTACAATACAGTTTTATCATATTCTAAGTACCCAGGTTGCTTAAAATTATATTTGAAATTAATTAATGAAAGGGAATGTTGCAAAAATAAGTAATTAATGTTGTGAGAGTTCTTGGAAAGAATTTTACTAGAATCGGAGTGGTGGTATATATCACCCTTTTGTTTTTCCAAATGACTCTTCAATCAAAATAGCCATGTCAGGTCTGTGCAATCTGTCTTTACATAAATGCCTAGTAAGATCATTATATTTGTACTTTGGAATGGCCTAGTACTGTTATCATAGTCATGTGCTTATGACTAAATACTTGTCTGCATCAGGAGAAAAATGAGTGAGGCGACCATTGCTAAAGTGTTGCCAAGCAACGCGTCTTGCTGCACAGGCGAGCGCATAACTTCTATGCATTTCACAACAGGCATATAAAAAAAAGACTCCAACTCTTACATCACCATTTTCCACTACAATGATTGCTGGAGCTGTGAGCAGTGCTTTCAGACAGACTTCAAGATGCGCTGAGACCTGGCTTACACTTGACTGGAGGTATCTCTCTCTCTCTCTCTCTCTCTCTCTCTCTCTCTCTCTCTCTCTCTCTCTCTCTCTCTCTCTCTCTCTCTTTCTACCTCCTCCACTGGCTCCCTTACTCGGGCCCTATATAAAATCCTTTGTCGTTGTGTTGCAGTAGCCTCATCCTATCTTAGCTACGCTACAAAGCTACCCTGTCGCTACTTTGTCTCACAGGTGCAGCATGTTTGTTGAACATTCCCTTTTGTTTGATGCTCAGTTGGCGTTCAGCTGGCTGTTCGCTGGCCAAAAGCTGTGCACTTAACCTGAGCATTTGCCCTAATGAAGCATAACTGTTTTTCCACGTATCTGCACACTCCATTAATATAGGTCAGTCTTAGGAAGAATGGTCACTTCGAACATTCCTCTTTGATTGGATTGGATTTGCCTTTATTAGTCTCGCAGTGGAGACATTTACATTTCACAGCAGCAAAGTGTTGAAAGGTATGAAAGTAGAAGAACAAAATACAGGAGCTGCTGGAAAGGCAGCCACTCTCGCGGCACCCTCTTGAAGTCAAAAGAACACAAAAAAAACCTAAATAACAAATAATATGACAGCACAAAGACACAGCCATTCATTCTTAAGCACTTTCTGTACCCTCTTTGTTACAAGAAGCAGTTCTAGATGAAAGAGGAGAGGATCAAAGCGTCTTTCCCCCAGTGGATCAGGGACATCATGGTGGAACGTGCACATTGACTACAAGCTAAATGTTGAAAGCAAATACGCAGCTGTAGCATCCATTAACGAAAAGAGATTGTCTCACATCTCCTGTCCCACATAAATCCGCTTCAATTCCAAGCCGCAACAGTTCCAAATACGCATTGGCGATCTGCGCTGACGCTCCTTTCTTCTTATCGCGGGCTCCTCAAGCCATGCATCCATCCAGCCGCAGACTGTCCAACAGCACCGACCTTTCCGCTGAACAAAGCGGGGCTGTGAAGATGCTGCCCATTACAGGCGCAAAAAAGCACAATGATGTCCTTGATGACAATATGCTATGACCGTTCTGACTCGAATGGGAAAATTCTGATTCAGTTTGTGACATTTCCCATCATGCCAACATGGCATCACTTCTGCATTCGAGAGACAATTGCTGAGAAAGGAAGTCTTCCTTGTTCAGTTGTATTCTGAATAAAAATATTTGTCATGGGATTTTGATTTTCCTCTGGCACAAATAGCTCAAATAGGCCTGACTGTTACCTACCTCAAAAATAGTCCTTCTTTGACCCCCTCAAAACGAAACACTGTCCTCAAGTTTTGCATTCATCCTGTACAGTTTGTGAGTTGTGCGGTCCGATGACATTGGAATTGAGCCTTATAAAGGCAAAGACTGGCCACTTCAGTGTTTGTATCGGGAAAGAATGTCACTTTTCGGTTTACGAACGTTACATTTATGAAAATTTTACCTTGGCATACAAACTATTTTTCGGGATACACACCGAGCTGCCACAATGAGTGATGTGTCGCGAACAAGTCCGTTCTCCTAACAAGAAAATGGTGGCCCGCCCCCAGTCTTCGGTTAAAGCCACGTGATTCGTCAAGAACGCAGCAGTGAGGGGGTGGAGGTTATAGACAGACCGAGAGTGAGGCCCATCCCCCAAAAACAAAATGGCGTCTTCGGATAAAGCCACATGATTGGTCAAGAACGCAGCAGTAAGGGGGCAGGAGGGTTAAACATGAAAGAGACAGGCAGACAACAGAGAGAGAGTGAGAAAACACACACACACACACAAAAGGGAGACGACAGAGCTTGAAACAAAAGTAAAAAAACAAACAAAAATGAAATGGTGAGAAAATGGATAGAAAACAATGCAATTTGGACTCATTTCAACTTTGATAAATAACCCGCACAAGCCATCTGTACACTTGATGCAAAAAGCTATCAACCCAGCTAAACAGAACACAATTGATGAGGAAAAAAGTAAAATTATCGCAGAGAAAGCACCTCCAAAGAATCATTCCTAAAGATGGTTAAAGAAGGTGTTTAATGCTGATGAAACCTGCCACTCCATTCCATCAAGCCATCAACGACCATCACAAAGCTCAATAAAACAACTTTATCATACAGTACAGTTTATTTCTTGAATTATAATACCATAGCACATTTATTATACATAAAATAAGGTATATTTCGTGTAGTTTTAAGGATTAGAAAATTAGAAAGTAGAAAATTCTGTTTTATGGGGACCTGGGAACAGATTATTTTAATGGTTTCCTATGGGAAATTAATTTTTGGGATACACACTTTTCGCCTTACACAGTCTGTCTGAGAACCAATTATGTTCGTAAGCCAAGGTATCACTGTACTTACTAATGCATCGCGTCCTCCTGGAGCGTCAACTGTGAGGAGAGATTTCCTCCCCACCCATATACTCTACACCAGGGGTGTCAAACTCATTTCGCATCGCGGGCCACATACGGCCTAGGGAGATGTCAAGTGGGCCGGACCATTAAAATTATACCATACTCTGCTAAAAATAGCAAAAATATCATGTCTTTCCTTTGTTTTGGTGTAAAGAAGCACAAGAACATTAGGAAAATATTGACATTTAATGAACTATCCTTTTACAAAACATTTCATGAAACACCTCATCTTTCCTTAGACAAATGTGCAATTTACTTTTATCATTCACAAATATGCATTGCAATTGATCCCAATGATTATACAAAGGCACAAAACTTTAATTTGTACTGAAAAATATAGTAATGCACTTTAAGATTAAATGAGACTTTTAAAGAAATGGATTTTTTAAACCACTTACACATACGCATATAAAATCTAAATGTAATCCCTGCGTACACCTTACAAACTAAGGGGAGTGATTCTAAATTTGTAATGAAGAAAGTGTTCACGTGTCCTGTAAATCTGTAAACTTCATACATGAAACATACATACACATACAATACATACTGAAAATATATGGAGTTGTATGAACAGTAGAATTCCATCACAGAACTTTTGTTTTGAAGCTGCTGACTAACATTAAAGTGTGGTATGGCAGGCTGTGGGTAATGTTGCTGTCGCTGAGAAGTTTGTCAAACTGACGATGGTTCAGACCTCTGGAAATTAACAGTGCGAACAACCACCTCCGTGACGTGGTCCATTTTCCGCGACTTGCAACACAATGCCTCCTGGTGCAAAATACAGTGAAATGTCCAGAAACGATCTCCTCCATTAAGGGCTTGTACTTTGTCTTTGAACTTTGTCACGACACCTGCTTTCTTTCCGACCATGGATGACGCCCCGTCTGTAGCCAGGCTGACAGCGCGGGACCAGTTCACTCCAACTCTGTCCAATACAGCAACGACAGAGCCGAAAATGTCCTCGGCTGTTGTGGTGTCCATCATTAGCACCAACTCAAGAAACTCTTCAGTAACAGTCAATGTCTCATCAACTCCTCGAATAAATAAGGTCCGTTGGGCCACGTCTGTGATGTCAGTGCTCTCGTCAATTGCCACGGAAAATGCAATAAATCCTCTCTGCTATAGTATTCCTCGTCAGGCTAATATTGGCAAAAGCTTGTCGCTTCTCGGAACATACAAGTTCAGCCGCCTTCATCATGCATCGTTTAACAAACTCACCGTCGAAATAGGGCCTCGATGCTAATGCTATTTCACTAGCAATTAGGTAGCTGGCTTTTACCGCTGCTTCACTGACTTCTCGGCTCCGGATGAAAGTTGACTGCTGTTTCCTCAGACCCGCCAGCAATTCGTTAATCTCTTCTCTTCTCAGTTGTCCTTGCAACCCGTCATATTTTTTCGCTGTGATGAGTCCCGTAGTGGCGTCGAATATTATATTCTTTCAATACCGAAACTTGTTGCAAACACACCAAGCACAAAGGTTTTCCGTGCATCTCTGTAAATAAATAGGACGTGGTCCATTTTTCTTTGAAAATTCTACACTCCTTATCTACTTTTCTCCGTTTGGATAACGACATTTTGGCTAATGAGGGTGTAGCGGAGAGGTAGAGACCAAGATATTAACAACGTCGTAACAAGCAGCAGATGGCGCATTGACACCGTCGGCTGTTTTCAGTCTCTCTCAGTGATGCGGCGTGTCTTCTACTCTGATGGAAAGAGTGCGCCCCTTAGCGGATAATCCATGAATTGCAGTGAATCAAAAATATTAATTCCATGTCTTTTATGCATTTTTCCACTTTCAAATTATCCTGCGGGCCTGATCGAACCTCTTCGGGGGCCGGTTCCGGCCTGCGGGCCGTATGTTTGACACCCCTGCTCTACACAGACAATTGTAATTGAGTCAATTGGTAAGAGGGATCTCCTCCCCGTCCACATACTCTACGCAGCCAATCGTAAGCGAGCTCGGCAGATCACGCCCTGAACTCGTTGGCAACACTTCAGCATAGCCAGGCACTGATTGGTCAGCCTTGTTGTCCGTCACGTAAACATGCAGCTGGTGGTGTCCGTCCCCCACTCTGGTGGTGTCCGTCCCCCATTTTTAGCTCGGGTCCTCTACCAGACGCCAGGAAGCTTCACGGTTCTGCACAGTGTCCATTCTCTTCTCAGCACTGTGCTTTTCTGGACCATGATATCCGATGTTGTTCCCGGGATCTGTTGCAACCACTCATCTAATTTGGGGGTCACTGCCCCGAGTGCTCCGACCACCACAGGCACGACTGTAACCTTTACCTTCCAGGCTCTCTCCAGCTACTCTCTGGGGCCTTGGTATTTCTCTCTCTGTCTCTCCGTCTATCTCTCTCTTTCTCTCTCTCTTTCTTTCACTCTCTCTCACTCTCTTATACATTCATTTTCAACATAATAGTGGATGTTTCTTTGATGCAATTCCGGCATATTGTTTTTTTTGCAAAATTCAAAGCAAATTCAAGCAAAACAATTAAAAAAACGATGCCATTGACTGGCAACCAGTTCAGGGTGTCCCCACCGACTGCCCAAACACATGCGTACATTGATCAAACAGATATACTAGACCTCATTGAAAAAAATATAATTTCTTTTACTACAGTTGAAAACTAAATGTTGGGCCATATTGTGAAATACCCTTTGAAAGCACATGAACATGCACTTGCTTTCGTTCTTTCAGTCACAAAAATATTTTTTTATAGTCACAATATTTTGTCATAAGGCTACCACAAGTTAGCATGATAACAAGCTCAGTTGCGTTCAGATCATTTAGCATACTTACTTTCAAAGTTGCAGTGGTAGGATCAGACATAAGACTTGAAATAATATATAATTATTCAAGTGTTGAGCAAATACCTGTAACTGATGAGCTTCGCTAAAATGGAAATTGACATGCCAACACACTGTTTGTATTCAGTAGAGATCGAGACGCACACACCAAATCTCACGTTGACCAGCTTGGGGCACTTGAATGCAGTGCCCAACCTTGGTGTATTCTATTATTTTGAAGAGTAATTAGAGTCCATATCAAACTATTAACAATAACTAATTACCCCTTTAACCAATTTGAAATAATTTTATTCATCATTAGCTATAGTTTAAGTGATAATATAAAATAGTTGTACATGAACTATCGTAATTGTCTTGTAATTGTATCTTTTTTAAACTTTGTCACTGAAAAGTCATATGGTGACCACCATGTGTGCTGATTGCAGCCCCCGACCGAGCACGCTGTATTGATCAGCTGCCACTGATGCAATTGTGTTTTGTCACATCTCCACAATCATTGCATCTTGGGACATTATTAAACCACCCTGGAGATATCAGGGAATTAATTGTTACAGGGAGCTCGAGAGAAAGTGAATGAGATATTTGCTAAAAATGAGACATTCACTTCTAACATATTACGTAACAATATCTGACAGGTTCCTATTCCATCTTGCTTATTGACACTTTATGGCCATTTTCAGACAAAAAAACAAGTGTTTTTATGTGGCCTTACAATGTTACATTTCAAAGATCTTTTCTTCACCGACTTTGAGCCACAACAGACCCGTGTTTAGGCTTAATTCCTTCTTTGTCTTGTCAGCGATTTGCACATTACAGAACAGCATATGAGGTATTGTATTTTACCTCCTGAAAGTAGAAAGACTCGCAAAATCTAAAAGTCAAAGTCAAACTTCAAATGGCCATATTTTTCTGGCCTTCATCAGGTGAGATTACATTTATTATGAGACACTGTAAAAATCTTCTGTGCAAATTATGAATTGTGGCCTTGTAATGGCCCCTGGCAAGGAGCTGCATGTATTTGTGATGTGTTATAAGTGCAGTACTGAGGTGGATCTGCAGCATCTGGAGTGATTGCAGGAGCTGGAGAAATGCCTTGGGCGACCCTATAATAAATAAAAAACAGTGAAAAGGGAAGGACACTCGAGCGACATTGAGGCTTTGAACCATACATGGAAGGATTCATGTAATTCAAAGCACATACTGTAGAACACTGGTGTGTGATGTTGAAATCAATGTTATCACAGTAGAAGTGATGAACATGTGTGTGTGTGTTTATGTATGTATGTATGTATGTATGTATGTATGTATGTATGTATGTATGTATGTATGTATGTATGTATGTTTGTATGTTTGTATCTATGTATTGTTGTGCTCTGTGGAGAAACACAGAGAAACTGATTGCTGCATGGAACTTGTCGCCAGTTGGGACCATCGGACGGAACACTGGATTTGGACGCTTGCTAAAGGTGGCTAGGCTACCTAGGAAGGACGTCAAGAGGGTGAGGCCTAGAAATACATGGGAGAGAACCCCATCTTCAGTTTCACCTCAAAAGAGACTTTGTTGTACTTTGAGAATTGGAAGGAACGCTATTCTTGCCTATTTTTGCTTGTGAATTCCCCCTGAAACCCTTTATTAAAATCTTTGTTTGCATTCAAACCTGTCGCCCATTGCACTTCTTGTCCTGCCCCGCTGAGAGCGAGCTTCTCATGACATTACATATGGTGGAGAATGCGAGCACTGGACAAGCGTTAATAAGTGGACATTAGTGTTTGTGTTTAGTTTTTTCCAAAATGACAATAACTTCAATTACAAATTCAAAAATGGAAGACATCTTGAAAACCCTTCTCGCAAGTCAGGAAGCCCAATATCAGGCCAATTTGGCTCTGCTAGAGGAGAAAAAGAGAGCAAATGAACTGAAGGCAGACGAATTGCTCTTGCAAAAACAAATGGCCGCCCATTGTAGAGGAGGCATGCCTGAGTGAAGGTGGACAATTTTATAGCCAAGATGGGGGGTGACAGATGATATTGAGGCTTACCTGCATACATTTGAAGCAACAGACACTAGAGAGAGGTGGCCCAAGCAGCAATGGGTGGGATTGCTGGCACCCTTCCTGACAGGGGACTCACTGAATGCTGTCCGGAACTTGACCGCAGACAGGGCAGAAGACTATGAGTATCTAAAAGCTGAAATTCTCAGCAGACATGGGCTCACCAAGTTCGGGATGGCACAGCGCTTCCACACCTGGACGTTCCAGCCAGAACCGCCTGCACGGGCACAGATGCACGAATTGGCCCGCATCGCTCGGAAGTGGCTGGAACCGGAAAGGAACACGGCAGCTGAGGTGGTCGAGGCCATTGTAGTGGATCGCTACTTACGGGCCCTGCCCTATGAGTCAATAAAGTTCATCAGTCACAGTCGCTGACTACTGCCTGTCAAACAGTGGCAGCAGTGGAGCAGTACCAGGCCACAGCGGAGATGCTGCGAACGACCAGAAAGGAAACCGGCAACACATCCCCACCCCGGACCGGAATGGCCCGCACAAAGGTGCCAAAGCTTCCCAACGTAGCCAAGATGGCTCCAGACGGCATCAGAAGCCCACCCAGGCAATGGCGGCTGCCCAGGGGCACTGAGCCCAAACAATGCTACACATGCGGAGAGACTGGACACATTTCATGGCAGTGTGGAAAGCCAACGGAAGAGTCCATGCCGACCGCTTACTCTTCCAGTGCCCACCCTGCTCATTATGCCTCCCTCCTGGGGGTGAGTGACAGCTCACTAACAAGACCCCCCACCTGTCCGGTGACAATGAATCAACAGCATGTTGAAGCCCTGCTGGACACCGGAAGCCTGGTCACCTTGTGTGCCAAACGCTGGTGGATCCAACCAGGTTGTCTCCAGAGAAAACCCTTCCAGTCTCCTGTGTGCACGGAGACACCAAAGACTACCACACCACCAAACTCAACATGACCACAACCAAGAGAATCATCCGCACGGTAGCTGGTGTGGTTGACTCTCTCCCTGTCCCCCTCTTGATTGGACACAACTGCCCGGCCTTTCACCCACTGTGGAGAGAAACACAGGAAAGACTGGCCCGACTACCTCGGAAGGGGAGAGGTAAGACGTGTGTAGTGAATACTCAAGCCTACTCCCCTGATTGACTATCTAGCCTGGGCTCTCCTAGGGACAGCAAATGCACCACCGGAGACGGAGTCTGGGCCAGAGACAGCCGAGGAGACTCCAGCCCCAGAAAATATCCTGGCTTCCAGTGGTGCCGAGAACCCAGGGACCCAGAAGCTGACTCCTCTAACAGGCCGGTATGGTACAGCCCAGTTACAGGATCCTACCCTTGCCAACACTATGAAAAATGTGCAGGTTTTAGAGGGTGTACTACTAGGGGAAAGGACAAGCCCCACCTACCCCCATTTAGCTGTTGACCGGGGGTTAATATACCAGGTAACGAAGCAAAATGATGAGGTACGTGAACAATTCTCGTACCACAGCCACACAGAGCTACAGTACTGGACTTGGCACACACACACCTGCTAGGCCCTAGCAGCTAGGGGGACCCCTAGGGGTAAAAAGACAAAAGAGAGGATCTTGCAACGGTTCTTCTGGCCAGGGTTGCACAAGGCTATGGAGAACTTTTGTCGTTCTTTCCCTGAGTGCCAACAGGTGGCGCCCAAGCCCTCTTACAGAAACCTGCTCATTCCCTTACCCATCATTGAGACCCCTTTTCAGATGCTTGGGCTGGATATAGTTGGACCTCTAACAAAAAGTACTAGGGGACACCAGTATATTTTAGTTATGCTCAATTATGCCACTCGGTTTCCAGAGGCTGTTCCCCTCCGAAAGGCTACCACTAGCTAGATTGGAAAGGAACTGTTTACTCTCGCCAGCAGGGTGGGAATCCCAAAGGAGATACTGACAGACCAAGAAAGCCCCTTTACGTCCAAGGTCATGAAGGACCTATGTGCCCTGCTCAAGGTCAAGCAACTGAGAACTTCCATCTACCACCCGCAGACGGATGGGTTGGTAGAACGGTTCAACAACTCTCAAGGCCATGAAGAGGAAAGTGATCGAAGAAGATGGCCGAAACTGGGATCAACCGCTGCCGTACTTGTTTGCTGTGAGGAAAGTACCACAGTCTTCTACTGGTTTTTCACCCTTTGAGCTGTTGTACTCTTACAGACGCTGGGGACTGCTGGATATCGCCAAAGAGGCTTGGGAAGAGCAGCCGTGCCGACAACGTACACTCATCGAGCATGTGGGAGACGTGAGGGAAAGGATGAAGGCCGTTTATCCCAACGACAGCAACAACAAGCCTCCTACAATAGACCTGCCCAGCCTCGAGAGTTCAAGCCAGGGGACAGAGTGCTTGTCTTGGTGCAAACTGTGGAGTGCAAATTCCTGGCATCCTGACAGGGGTCCTTTGAGGTCATTGAACGCATGGGGGAGGTAAACTACAAGGTGAGGCAACCTGGTTACAGGAAACCTGAGCAGATTTATCACGTTAACCTCCTAAAGAAATGGCATGCCAGAGAGGCGCTGTTCAGTTGTCTCGCCCCCAGTGAGGCCAAGGAACCGGCCAGAGAAGAAGTTCAGTTCAGAAGTTTGTCCCCCCACCAACGCCAGCTGACCATCGAATTGGTTGAGCGTAACCAAGACGTCTTCTCCTCCATACCTGGACACACAGACGTGGTGGAACACGAGATACGCGCCATACCTGGAAAACCAGTACACCAGCATCGATACCGTGTGCCGGAGGCCCGTAAGGCAGCTATTCAGGAGGAGATAAGGAAGATGCTGGAACTGGGAGTAATTGAGGAGTCCCAAAGTGCCTGGACAAGTCTGATTGTGTTGGTTCCCAAGCCAGACGGGTCAATACGATTCTGTAATGACTATCGGAAGTTGAATGAGGTGTCTGAATTTGATGCCTCGTGTTGATGATCTTATTGACTCCATGGGACAGGCACGCTTCATAACCACTCTCGACCTCACAAAGGGTTAATGGCAGGTGGCATCCTGACAGGGGTCCTTTGAGGTCATTGAACGCATGGAAAAGGAGAAGACAGCCTTCGCCGCACCAGAGGGACACTACCAGTACACAAGGCTCGGTTTGGTTTGGTCTCCATGGAGCACCCGCCACGTGTCAGCGCCTAATGGATCGGATTCTCACCTTCCACAAGAGGCACGCAGCAGCATACTTGGATGATGTTGTCATACCGAGTCGCGACTGGGAGAGTCACTTACCCTGAGTGCAAGCTGTGATTGATTCCCTCAGAAAAGCAGGTCTCACAGCAAACCCGAAGAAGTGCAGGTTGGCATTTGGCGAGACCAACTACATGGGCTACACTATAGGATGGGGCCTGGTGAAGCCTCAAGTTGCAAAACTACAGGCCATACAAGATTGGCCCCAGCCCCTTTCCAAAAAGCAGGTGAGGTCGTTCTTAGGCCTAGCTCTCTACTATAGACAATTTATTGCTGACTTTGCTACTATAGCAGCCCCCATGACAGAATTGACGAACAAAAAACACTCCCGGTTGGTGAAATGGAGCCCAGAGGCCGAAATGGCCTTCATCAATCTGAAACAGGCGCTGTCCTCCAGTCCGATCTTGGTGGCACCAGACTTCAGCAAGGACTTCATTGTTCGAGCTGATGCATCTGAAGTTGGTCTGGGGGCCGTACTTTCGCAAGTACATGGAGGAAAGGAACATCCCATCCTTTACCTTAGCAGAAAGCCATTGCCCAGGGAAAAGAACTATTCCACAGTGGAAAATGAGTGTCTTACCATTACATGGGCTTTGGAGTCATTGCGCTTCTATCTCCTGGGAAGACCTTTCACGGTGGTCTTTGATCATGCTCTTCTACAATGGATGGCCAGAAACCAACAGCAGAGTAACCAGGTGGTTTTTGAGTCTGCAGGTCTTTAACTTTTCTGTGGTCCACAGGGCTGGCAAGCGCTAAGGAAATGCGGATGCCCTCTCCCGAATGGAGGCCTTCCTTGCCTGCTTCGCATCCTTCACCCCGCCGAGGACGTCAGTCTCAAGGGGCGGATGTATGATGTCACGAGAGGCTGGGTCCTGGAGGGGAAATACATTCCACTAAGATGGCTTCACAGAGAGAGAGTTTTTTGGCCCCCCCTGGTGGAAGGCAGCAATCCAAACCCCACACCTGTGGCTGATCGTGGCTTGATTGGCATGCATGGCTTTTAAGGCCAGAGAGCCTCTGAGTGTGCAGCTGGGGAGACACGCTCCATTGTTGTGCTCTGTGGAGAAACACCAAGAAACTGATCGCTGCATGGAACTCGTCGCCAGTTGGGACCATAGGACGGAACACTGGATTTGCACCCTTGCTAAAGGTGGCTAGGCTACCTCGGAAGGACGTCAAGAGGGGTGAGGCCTAGAAATACATGGCAGAGAACCCCATCTTCAGTTTCACGTCAACCTTGTTGTACTTTGAGAATTGGAAAGAACGCTGTTCTTGCCTTTTTTTGCTTGTGAATTCCCCCTGAAACCCTTTACTAAAATCTTTGTTTGCATTCAAACCTGTCGCCCATTGCACTCCTTGTCCTGCCCCGCTGAGAGCTAGCCTCTCATGACATTAGTATGTATGCATGCATGTATGTATGTAGGTATGTATGCATGCATGTATGTATGTATGTATGTATGTATGTATGTATGTATGTATGTATGTATGTATGTATGTATTGTGATATCATGAGAGGATAGCTCTCAGCGAGACGGGACAAGAAGTGCAATGGACGACAGGTTTGGATACAAACAAAAGGTTTTAATCAAGGGTTCCAGGTGGAATTCACAAGCAACAAAGGTTTGAATAGTGTCCCTTCCAATACTTATCAAAATAAAGTCTCTTCTGATACTTAAATCCAAATAAAGTCTCTTCTGCTACTTAAATCCAAATAAAGTCTCTTCTGAGGTAAAACTGAAGACGGAGTTCTTTACAAGAGTCTCTAGGCCTCACCCCTCTTGACGTCCTCGTCATGTAGCCTAGCCACCTTAGCTAGGTTCAAATCCAGTGTCCAGTCGTGTGGTCCCAACTGGCAATGAGTTCCACGCAGCAATCAACTTCTCCACAGAGCACAGCAATCGAGCTTGTCTTTCCCCAAGCTCCACACTCAGAGGCTCTCTGCCTTAAGAGCCCTGCTTTCCAATCAAGCCCTGATCAGCTGCAGGTGTGTGGGTTTAATTGCTGCCTTCCACCAGGTGGGGCCAAGACTCTCTCTGGGTGGAGCCATCTTAGGGGGATGTATTTGCCCTCCAGGACACAGCCTCTCGTGACATCACACATCCCCCCCCTTGAGACCGACGTCCTCGGCGGGGTGAAGGATGCGAAACAGGCCAGGAAGGCCTCACTTCGGGAGAGGGCATCCGCATTGCCTTGGCGCTTGCCAGCCCTGTGGACAACAGAGAAGTTAAAGGCCTGCAGGCTCAAGAACCACCTGGTTACTCGGCTGTTGGTCTCCTTGTTCCTGGCCATCCATTGGAGAGGAGCATGATCAGAGACCACTGTGAAACGTCTTCCCAGGAGATAGAAGCGCAATGACTCCAGCGCCCATGTAATGGCAAGGCACTCCTTCTCCACGGTGGATAATTATTTTCCCTGGGCAACAGCTTCCTGCTAAGGTACAGGATGGGATGTTCCTCTCCTCCATGTACTTGCGAGAGTACAGCCCCCAAACCAACTTCCGATGCATCCGCTTGCACCATGAAGTCCTTGCTGAAGTCTGGTGCCACCAGGATCGGACTGGAACATAGCGCCTGTTTTAGATTGGCAAAGGCCATTTCGGCCTCTGGGCTCCATTTCACCAATCGGGAGTGTTTTTTGGTCGTCAATTCTGTCATGGGGGCTGCTATAGTAGGAAAGTCAGCGATAAGGCGTCTATAGTAGCCAGCCATGCCTAAGAACGACCTCACCTGCTTCTTGGTAAGGGGTTGGGGCCAATCTTGTATGGCCTGTAGTTTTGCTTCTTGAGGCTTCACCAGCCCCCGTCCTATAGTGTAGCCCAGGTAGTTGGTCTCGCCAAATGCCAACCTGCACTTTTTCGGGTTTGCTGTGAGACCTGCTTTTCTGAGGGAGTCAATCACAGCTTGCACTCGGGGTAAGTGACTCTCCCAGTCGGGACTCTGTATGACGACATCATCTAAGTATGCTGCTGCGTACCTCTTGTGGGGGGTGAGAATCCGGTCCATTAGGCGCTGAAACGTGGCGGGTGCTCCATGGAGACCAAACGGGAGCCTGGTGTATTGGTAGAACCCCTCAGGTGTGGCGAAGGCTGTCTTCTCCTTTGATGCCGGGGTCAGGGGCACCTGCCAATAACCCTTTGTGTGGTCGAGAGTGGTGATGAAGCGTGCCTGTCCCAGGGAGTCAATAAGATCATCAACACGAGGCATCGGGTACGCATCAAATTCAGACACCTCATTCAACTTCCGATAGTCATTGCAGAATCGTATTGACCCGTCTGGCTTGGGAACCAACACGATCGGACTTGCCCAGGCACTTTGGGACTCCTCAATTACTCCAAGTTCCAGCATCTTCCGTATTTCCTCCTGAATAGCTGCCTTACGGGCCTCCGGCACCCGGTATGGACGTTGGTGGACCGTTTTTCCAGGTGTGGTGCGTATCTCGTGTTGCACCACGTCCGTGTGTCCAGGTATGGAGGAGAAGACGTCTTGGTTACGCTCAACCAATTCGAGGGTCATCTGGCGTTGGTGTGGGGACAAATTTGGACCCATCTGGACGTCTTCTCTGGCCGGTTCCTTCGCCTCGCTGGGGGGTAGGCAACTAAACAGCGCCTCTCTGGCATGCCATTTCTTTAGGAGGTTAACGTGATAAATTTGCTCAGGTTTCCTCTTACCAGGTTGCCTCACCTTGTAGTTTACCTCCCCCACGCGTTCGATGACCTCAAAGGGCCCCTGCCAGGATGCCAGGAACTTGCACTCCACGGTTGATACCAAGACCAGCACTCTGTCCCCTGGCTTGAACTCTCGAGGCTGGGCAGGTCTATTGTAGGAGGCTTGCTGCTGTCGTTGGGCCGCTTCCATGTGTTCTCGCACTATGGGATAAATGGCCTTCATCCTTTCCCGCATGCCCCCCACATGCTCGATGAGGGTATGTTGTCGGCACGGCTGCTCTTCCCAAGCCTCTTTGGCGATATCCAGCAGGTGGGGCCAAGACTCTCTCTGGGTGGAGCCATCTTAGGGGGATGTATTTGCCCTCCAGGACACAGCCTCTCGTGACATCACAGTATGTATGTATGTATGTATGTATGTATGTATGTATGTATGTATGTATGTATGTATGTATGTATGTATGTATGTATGTATGTATGTATGTATGTATGTATGTATGCATATACACACATATATATTTGAAAAAAAAAAAAAAAAAAACATTCTTTTTCTTTTAAAATCCTTGACCAAGCAGAATCAGGACTAAGCGAAGTCATGCACAGACATTTTATTCTTAGCAGCGTGAGAAAGGCTGTTACAAGTTGACACAAAAATAACTAGTCGGTTAAATTGTCCATTCACAAAATACAAATGTATGTTATCAAGAAGTAGGTCACTGCTTAGAAAATTGGAGGTGTATTTGTCTTTTTGGTAACCCCCAACTTGGTGGAGGCAAAAGGTACCGTTACACAAAAGACAACAAAAGACAATGTCTGTCAGTAAAGAATTTTATTCATTTGTTTGTTTGATTTCATTGACTTTTTTCATCGATAAAATTACTTTGCCATGTGTCTTCCTGTTTTGGAAATTCTCATTTCACTGAGCCAGCTAAAAACAACCAAGTTAGTACACCACAGCAAAGCACCCTCACTGTTTGCTTGCAATTAAAATAAAAACACCACCAAATGATTTCCCCACATTTACATTCCACCCAGTTATTTGTACAAAATATGCCAATATACAGAATGCTACAACTAGCAATCAAAACAATAAAAACAAATTGACAAACGGAATCAGATGCAGCAAAAACCGACAGGATATCGAGAAAGGCATCAAAATGGGGAGTGGTATACCTCACTTAGGCGATAATTCTAAATAGCCACCAATTAAAAATAAATGAAATTTACAGCTCTAAATGAAAGAGACTGAATGATGTACAGCTCATTGGATGACTCAACTCAAGCAATTTATAGCGCAGTAGCTGATTCTTTGCCATTCTGTTACATGCCATCTGGTTTCATAGTTTTGAGAAGCTTTGCCCAAGATATGCAACATTTCTCATTTTGGACCAAGTATTGGTATACAGGGCTCATTGTGGACACAGCCAGACTGCAATACCCTCATTTTTAACCTAAAAAATGAAGAATTATGTGGCTTAGATTAATTTGACTTTTTTTGTCACCACATTTAAACAATGGAATACAAAGCATATGAAAGTGACCGGAGTTTGGGAAAAATGATTTGATCTACTTTGTGCTACATTTCTTTGAGACATGTGCCATGTGTCAAACATGTGTCAATGTCTGTCTGACTTTGACCCATTTATTGCCTTGTCTATTTCAGTATAATTTAATCTTAATTGCTTCCCTGCAAGTTACACAAGTCCTACATTTTACATAGAGAGTGAGACAAATTTGACACCTTTCAATCTTTGACTTTGTCTTGAAAATAGGGCCATGTGGTAAAGACTGTGCTTGGTCTATTGTGTGACAGGAATGAACAGTGGATCAACATAATATATCATGAAATGCTCTCCACGAAGGCTACTTTTTGTGATGTTTTGATTGTTCTGGATAATCGAGCAACATATCTGTGACACGATGTATCCCTCAAAATAATAAATAGTATAAATGATAGAAAACCTTGGTAAAAGTAACATTTTAATCTCCCCACCCCCACCCCCTTCATTGTGATCCTGTGTTCCTCCGATCAACTGTGGCAGGAGTCTTATTTCACGCAGTGGGTCACACAAAAGTACACTCCATTCACCATAGCCCTGGCAAATCCACTTCGCAGTCAATTCATTTGATAAGACGCAGTAAATCCACTCAAAGTTTCTCCTCTTTTCCCCCTTTTCTTGTGATACTCTCATGTGCCAAGTTGAAAGAAAGTATTCAGGGCCATTGCTGTGCAAGCCAAAGATTTTCTATATACAGTCCAAGACTGTCCGAGTTCAGTACTTTGTTGAAAAATGACATGGTTGAAGTGTAATACACTAAGACTGGTCCCATCTGAAACATTCTGCTTTTTGATCATGTCTATGATTTTGATTAAGTCGTTGGCATTGTTTGGCCCAGTAGTACTCAAACCGTGCTCTCCATCACCCACTCAGACCCCTCTAAACTCGGCTTGTCATCCTCATTGTCATCGTACTGTAGTAGCATGCCATTCACTGACAAACTGCGTTTCGTCCAAATATTACTGATCCTGCGAGGATGGCTGCCACGGCACTGCGTCGATGCCACGTGACCCATGTCAAACGAATGGCTCCTTTTGGGTTTAGCTTCCTGGGGGAGACCGAGCAGACGGCCCAGCATGGTGGAGGACCCTGCCCTTCCAAGTAGAGGTTCTTTGTCAGAAAGGGGCGCAACAGCTCCTGGAGTTATGGCTGTGGAAGCGGTGGAGGGCCCAGCTGCACCTTGACGGTCCCTGGTGATCCCTCGCAGCTCCATTGTGGTGAAGGCTCCTAAAAGGTGGTCCAAGTTTGGTTGTGGTTTGTGGCTGTGTCGGTGCCTACGGAACTTGCTGCTGGGCAGGGTGCTGCATTCAGTGCCCTGCATACTATAGCAGTCAGCGATCCTTCTTCCAGTTTGACTATCCAGTGAATTGGAGGAGGATGAAGATGGGGAGATGCTGCTCTGAAGGGATCCACATTTAAACTCCACCATTTCCTCACGCATGACCACCACGGCCGACTTGACTTGTGGTGGGGCGCCGTTGAACCTGTTCATACCCCCATTGGTCTGTGAGTAAGTATTGCTTACAGTAGGTAACTTTATAGTGTGGATACCGCTGGTCACCTTATAGCGCACCATGAGGATGATGATAAACACCAGTAGGGTGGCCACAATAATACCACCAATGACCAAGATCATGGTGCCACCCAGGAAACCACTGTGAAGAGACTGGCATTGGGGATAGTCGTCTGTGGTCATGAATTGGACACAGCCTACAATGTTGGTGGCTGTGAGTGTGGTGGCACTGTCATCCCAGATGGCCAATACACACAGATCATACTGCATGCCCGAGACGAGATTGGTGACTACGAAAGCTCTGATAGTCATGGGAATCATCCTGTAAACACACAAATGACAAAGAAAGACAGCATTAAACATTGCACATTGCAAATACTGAACTGTAGTCATTGGAAAATGCCTGACACAAGATGTCTGACACAAGAATCATGATTGAGAAAATAAATGTACAGTGTTCCCTCACTTAATATTTCAGGGTTATACTTTTAGTGATAGTTAATAGGCATAGGGATAATAATAATAATAATAATAATACATTTCATTTATAAGCGCCTTTCAAAACTCTCAAGGACACTTTACAGTCACAGAATATTTTTTTTCTGCGGGTGAGCAGCGGCAGCCACACGCGCCAACGTTCACTCAACCCGTGATCCTGCCATGAGGGAAACGCAATGACGGAGCATCATTCCAGTATGTGGGTACCACCATATTTTAAATATATCAACAGTGTATTTACCTTACATATGTGAGACAAAGATTTCAATGGTACACATATTTACTGAAATATTCAATTGTAAAATCTTATTAGGTAGATAACATTAATTAGCATTGCCTTCTGAGACAGACAAAGAGGCCTGTGTTTCTCTCACTTTCACTGACGGTGAAGCTGCGGTGAGCCTCCAGCTAACTGCTGGCCAGCTATCAATGCACAGCTGATATGTTTATGATAAGACAATTAATTGGGATTGAAGAGGAGGAGGCAAAGAGAAATTTGCTGTTTTTTTCCAGACATGTTAACTCAACCCCTCTCTTTCTCTCTTGCTCACGCTTACTTTCACTTTCACTTTCACTTTCACGCTTACATTCCCTTTTGCTATTGCATGTGCGCCTCCACCCTACCCGCACGTAGCAAACACAACAGGTTATTGAGTACACGGCTGACATGATACTGATCAGAGTCAAGAGCCCTGCTCGACACTGATCAAAGTCAACCATGTGATGAGACACAAGGGAAGATGCTGGGCATGGCCTCGAGCCAATCAGCTTTTGGAATAAATCCACTAATGCTGTTTTTGGTCGATGTACAAAACCTCTGAGTCATTCAGCGGGTCTTTCAAAATATAGTGGTTTGGGGAAAAAACGCAATGCAAAGCAGTTGCGATACATGAGGTGTGATATAATGAGGAATCACAAGTCGTTCTTTCTGAGGTGTTCAGCAATTATGTAAGCAAGTTCTGTGATATTTTTATTTTCTTTTATTAAGTCAGTTAAGAGCCATCCAATCACTTACTATCATAATGAACCAAGGCAGTGTGACAATCTCGCAAAAACAACTTTGGCTATCGCTGCTCCTTTGGTTGTAGCAGCGATAAATTACAGTTTAATACTTTTAACAAAGGACTTGCACTCTGTTTTTCAGAAAATAACAAACCAAAGGTTTCAGCATCCTTCCATCATTAGTAGCTGTCATTGACATTAATTGTGAAAAATTAATTACAGTCTTATCTAATGTGTTGTGTTTTTAATAGCATTCATCTAAATTTTAATCTCCCATTTAATTGTTTCTGTAGGCGGGTTGATTTTTTTATCAATGGCGAGCCGTACATGTCACGCGAGGACTTCACTAGTGCCACATGTAAATCAATCCACGGCTGTGACTGTAAAAAGTGTGGTGTGATTTACTACACATCCACTAGAGGGTACTATTAGCCAGGAAATAAATTCTGAAGAATGAAAAAAACTGTAATTAAACTGAGTTTTTACCACGAACGTGTGGATTCATAATATGGAGTCAGAAGTCGCTCGTTCACACCGCAGAGAAGAATGAAACAACAGGATGATGAGGCATATACATAATAACCTCCTAAAATGGATGTATCATTTGCTATTTTTGCTAGCTTCAGAACTTTCCGACCTTTCTTATTGATGTCCAACTTTTCTTGAAAAGTCCATCTTGAAAATTGCTGTAACAGTAAATCTGCAACCAAATCCATTTCTTCTCCTTGAGCCATTGTGGGTTGACAAAACCACCATTAAATCAACACAGCAATATATTTGCTTATGCAGCTCGCCACAGATACAGTGTGCGAGCTCTGGCCAGTATGCTCTTGTCACTAGTGGCTAATGATAAAAGCAGTTTTCGCAAACTATGATTGACGAGTGACAGGTCATCAAGTGACTGGCCAATCGTAGTTTGCGAAAACTGACGTTTCTCAGCACCAGCGGGAAATCCTTTGCATCTCCAACTTGAAATCTGATTGGTTAGAGCAATAGTTTTGCTGACACTTAGTTTAAGATCTAGGGCCCGCAGAACCGATTGTGAAGGCTTCCAGGTAAATTTCTGACCCTGGTAACAAATGATGGCTGAAATGTGATTGGTTCAATGCTTGAATACAAAAAAACACGACTGAAAGCGGTACAACAGGGGAAAAGCAATGAAAGGAAGCTGAAAGACAATTATCTGTTATTTAATAACAACTCATGGACAATATATAATTAACATCAGTCTGTGATTCCGATATTTTTAGGTCAGGAGAGAAGGCCTTGCAAGCCCTGACGGTCCACCACTGCTTTTTATAATATCCCTTCTAAATGTGCTTCTTGTGTTCGACTTGTTGAAGGATGGAAGCAATCACTATCACAGCCTGAAGCCAACAGTCATTGGCAGTTATTTTGTTTGGGCTTGTATAGCATATACTGATAGGCTCCCGTTGGAGTGGGAAGGGCCATGTAAGTAGTGGAGAGGTGAGGAGAGAAGAGATACAAATGAAAAAGTTCTAGAAATACTCGAAAAAGCACATTCTTAAAAAAAACTTGATGGTACTATTAATACATGTAGAGTGTTGTTCTTAATTTATAAGGAATTTGCAAACCACTGAAACAGCTCAAGTTTAGCCTAGCACATGAATGCAAAGCACCCAGTTGTGAGTGCAGCCAAATTTACGTTTGCACCAAAAGCGTGAGTAACAGTGAGCCAAAGCAAAACTCTTCACCAAACAAAACTCAAGGAACACCTATGAGGCTTGCCGTCAGATTAGTTGCTTTGTCCTCTGGAGCCGACGTGAAGTGATTACCATTTATTTTGTCATGATAAACAGTGTTATTTCTGTAGTACTAACTTACCGTTCTGTGATTTTAGAGTCTTTTTTTATTTATTTTTATTGTCAGAAGCAAATTCAGTACTTGTATTGCTCAGAAAAGTGTTCTTAAATGCAGCAGAAGGTCAATGGCTGGGACTGCATCTGTATGAGTTTGTTTAAAAAGAATAAACATCTTTATAAAGCCACTTTTCTGCAATATCAATCTTTTTTATCAGGCTCAATCATGTAGTGACTTATATTGAGGTTTTTTTTTCTCAGTTGGCCATGTAGAGTATGTGGGTGGGAAGGAAATACCTCTTCCCAGTTGACGCTACAGGAGGACGCGATGCATAAATAAGTACTTTCCCGTTCAGTATTTGACTTGAACATACATTCCATACAAAATATAGCACTGAAGCAACTTACGACTAAATTCACCTTACGAACGACCGCTCGTAAGGTGGGGAGCATCTGGTATTACCTTCAGTGTGGCTCCACCTAATGAACATAACACAACAGCAACCAAAATGGTGAGGCTGTGCCTCACCTGTCATCATGGAAATATCAAATGACAAAATAAATTAAACAGTTATACAGTAAAGTCTCATTATATTGATATTCAAGGGAGTCCTAAAAAATATCGATATAACCGGGACTATCGATATATCCGATATCGATATAACGAGACTTTACTGTATCTATTTAGTAATTTATACTTTAACGTTCTTTTCCATTTCATTTCACCATTTTTTGATTTTTTTCCAAAATCGCGGAATTTTCACATTTACCGTTCAAATACAAAGTGGAGACGAGCGGTGAGGCAGCAGCCGGCTGAGCCTCATCATGGATTGTGCAATCACTATGCTAACTGTGCTGGCTTGCTCTGCAGTGAGACCGCATTGCTGTCCCTCTGCATATCACTATTAAAGTGTTCAAAAGCTTTTAGTATATGAACTAAATTTCTACAGTTTAGCAGCTTTAGCTGGTGTATATAATGTACAGTCGCTGTACATTATAAACACTGTACTAGTGTTTATTTTATTTTATTTTTATCAAAACTGTGTGCACAGGTGGGGCACACAGTTCTCCGGCCTCAGGGCAGGGAGCGGTGGTGATTACATATTCTTCTTGCGACTCCTCGGCTGCAGAATAATAGAATTAGTGAGAGCAAGCTACAGTAAACAGTTAGCAAGTTAAGTGCAACCATCCAGTCATTTTTTTCACATTGCTTGGCCTTATTTTCAGAATGGCGGATTACATATCTAAATTGAAAGAATTTTCTAAACTGGACTTTCAAACGAAGCAGGAGATAATAATTAAAGGAAGACCAACACCCGACTGTACAGCTCACAAATGGTAAGGGATGAATGTAAATCTCCTGGACAGCTTCTCAGCTTTTTGGCCAAGAAGGATCTCATTGAAACTATTCCTGAAGCGACAAAGTTGCTCAGGCTCGTGCTCATTGTTCCAGCTACTACAGCATCAGTGGAGTGGTTATTCTCAGCACAAAAGACTGAAAACATGTATACAGTCGGAACAGGACTGATCAAGGACGACTTTCTTCACTGTCAATGATCTCCATTGAGACAGAGAGACTTGGACTTCATTTATAAGTAAAGGTAACACGATAACAACGGTTTTTTAATTATTTTTTTCTATGATACATTTTGTACACAGTATATAAAGAATGCTGACATGACATTTTAAACAAAACACATTCACTGTTGCCAATCAAATGGTGAATAAGCTACTCTGTGGAGTTCATGTGTTTGTAAATCTGACTGTGATGACGTCAGTGCCTCACCAGCCATGAACCTCACCGCACGTCACTGCTTATAATACCGTGCACCCTTTAAGTGAAAACAGCTTTAATATAGGCCACTCAATGAAGGTGCATATTATAAACAAAAGTGCCTTATAATGTCAAAAATACGGTACCTGATTTGATAATGTACTTCTATAGGGCATGCTAAAAATGAAACCTTATTTTCTCCTCTTTTTCTGAAAAATAATACATTGAAATATTGTTGAATATTTTTGAATCATGTGCTACTAATGTACATACAGTATTCAAAGTGAGTAGAAAGTAAGTTTTCCCCTTCACTGTTGCGCATTTACAAATTACAAATATGAAATGTCATAGTTGTATGAAGTTCATCCTGTCTATTTGATATCTAATTTAAAACAGATTATTTTCTTACATACAGTGTATTGTTTTAAGAAGTCCAAGATGGCACCCGAGGAGGCAGCCTCAGCAAGTGCTCTCATGAGCCTTGCTTTTTTTGGTTGTTTTTGTCTTGTTTTGTGTTTTCTTTTGTCACTTTGTGTTGTGCGTCGTATGGAACGGATTGGGATTGTTTTTCAGCATTTTTGACCACGACATTCATCAAGGAGGAGACTGTGCTGAGCGGTTGCGCCTTTTCGGCAGCATGCATATGCCAGAACTGTTTTTGGGAGGAATGTCGGAGCCATTCGACTGACATCGCTGGACACCAAAGGGGCCATTGTGCTTTTTTGCGACTGTAATGGGCAGCATCTTCACAGCCCCGCTTTGTTTAGCGGAAACGTCAGTGCAGTTGGCCAGTCTGCGGCTGGATGGATGCATGGCTTGAGGAACCCGTGATAAGAAGAAAGGAGCGTCAGCGCAGAGCGCCGATGCGTATGTGGAACTGTTGCGGCTTGGAATTGAAGCAGATTTATGTGGAACAGGAGATGTGAAACAATCTCTTTTCGTCAATGGATGCTACAGCTGCGTGTTTGCTTTCAACATTTAGATTGTAGTCGAGGTGCACATTCCACCATGATGTCCCTGATCCACTGGTGGAAAGACGCTTTGATCCTCTCCTCTTTCATCTAGAACTGCTTCATGTCATCACAAAGAGGGTACAGCAACTCCTGAAGAATGAATATCTCTCTGTGTCTTTGTTTTGTCATATTGTCTCTATGCTGTCATATTATTTGTTATTTAGTTTTTTTTGTTCTTTTGACTTCAAGACGGCGCCCCAAGAGTGGCTGCCTTTCCAGCAGCTCATGTATTTTGTTTTTCTACTTTCCTTCCTTTCATCACTTTGCTGCTGTGAAATGTAAATTTCTCCACTGTGAGACTAATAAAGGCAAATCCAATCCAATCCAATCCAATTGTAGGTGTTCAAATACCTGACATGTTTCGGCGTATACTTCAGCCTTGTCGAGTATGACATGTCACACTTTCTCGTCAATTGTGGCTATGTCCCAGAATGACCACCGTCCAGGTGATAAGCCGTGCCTAATTTCCCGCGAACACTGCTTAGAATTGAGGCCAATGGCCCCCTACACAACAGGCTGACTGAACTGTTTTGGGGGCTCATCATCTAGTGGAAAGCCTCCTTTGCGAAAATGCACAAATGCAGTTAATAATGAGGTAATCATTGCCAACGGCCTCTGAAAGAGGAAGTCAACACTTTCTAGGCAATAATATGGTCTATTCGGCTCCACTGACATGACATTCTTATTTACGTACATTGTGTTCAAACCATCCCTATGGCCAACTTGTCACTTGCTGTCAACTGAAAATGACATCACAATTGCTCATGGATCAGTTTACAAATATCAAATGGCATAACAAGACATACAACAGGTTTGCAATGATTGGAAGTTACCTGAACCAAGCATCTGCGATGCCCCCAATAAAGACGGATGGATTTTTCTAATTAATTAATAGAAAAAAAAAACAATTAAAAATAAACACAAGGGTCACAGGTCTTTTGTAATTGTCCGTTTTCAGATATGTGAGTGTGAGTCGCTGATCGTAATTCATCCGTAGTTGCCCATTTCAGTTGCGCTTAGCCATATCGCTCGGTGTGCGGCGGGCCGAAGAGTGTTTTTCACACTCTGAAAGTCCCTGAGGTATTTTTACAAACTCCTTCACGGCTTTCATGAGTTTCCTTCAAGCCACTAGGCCATAAAACCCAGCGCAGTGATGGGTTGCAATTAATGTTATCTAGAACTTTCTCCCATCTTCCCCAAAGATTTCTACAGACAACCAAAATGACTATTTAGAGAGGTGACCAAGAATGAAACAGTATATAGTGCCAGTCCAAGAAACAGTCTTGTACTTAAAGTACCATGTACACATTATAGAGCTTCCTGTAAAACATTGTATTTTAATTTACTCAGAATGTATTCATCTATCCATTTTCAACACCACTTATCTTGTACAGGGTCGGGGAGAGTTGGCGGATGGCATTCTACTTCCTGAACTGGTCGCCAGTTCGTCGAAGGGAACATAAGGAGACAAACTACCATTTACACCTTAATCCACATTGTCAATGAGTGGGAAGCGATCCCATAATACCCGCCAACAAGTCAGGCCAGTGTACCACTTATGCATCAGTGACTCGGCTTAATTTGTGATTATAATTATATGATTTCGATAATTTATCATTATTGCAAAGCTGCAAAATACATCTAACACTTTAGAAAGGGCAATAATTATCTATAAATAGACAGTTTTGCTGTTCATCTATCTCTCTACTTAGCTTTGATCCTTCTGAACTACCTCTTCCACGCATATAACACTGCCGTTGCAGTTCATTATTCATCGTTAATTGCCTTTTTCCATAATAAGGAAGGGACTACTTTTCCTCATGCATGAGGAACCTCGTGCAATCTTTTCCTTCCCCCACACGTCTATAATTCATATTCAATCTCATCATTGCAACCGTCAATGTGTCTATCCCATTTTTGTTGGTGTTGAAGCACCTCTATCACAGCCCAGATCACCCCCCATATTTGGGACATCTTGCAATTCATTGTGTATGTCCTTTTTTCACAAGCTGATGAATGAAATTAAACAAACTTTATTTGTACATAACCCCCCATTCAGATATAAATGGGTGCTCTATATTTGTGTGTGTGTGTGTGTGTGTGTGTGTGTCATGTACCGAACACAGGTAGCATCCGACCGGCGAGACTTACGAACAGACCACGACCACCAGACCCTATACAGTAAAGTCTCGTTATATCGATATCGGATATATCGATAGTCCCGGTTATATCGATACTATTTCTATGCACGCACAGAGAAAATTACATGCAAACAGGGTCGGATATATCGATAGTCCCGGTTATATCGATATTTTTTCGGACTCCCTTGAATATCGATATAACGAGACTTTACTGTATTTTGTATTTTAATTCAATGCTTGGGACCGCAACACGCGAGCAACGCGTATGATAATTTTGGCCAGCTGGCCAGCATCTCACTCTGGCCCAGCAATCGACTGTGTGATGGCACCGGAGGGGGGAGTGTCCACCGACGCCGGCCGCAGCGCGGCCAGGACTAGTTCTGAGGTGGGCGTCGGCCCTTGGGTGCATGTGATTGCTGCGACGAGAACGCAGCGCCGGCCGTGGGCCCGAGGCGGCGGCGGTGGCGCCGCCTCATTGAGACAGTTTGTTCTGCTTCGGGCCGCGCGTCGGCGCAGAGAATGGGAGAAACGCCGGGGAGAGGGCAACCGGTAGAACACCGACGACCCAGACCCACGCCCGCCCCCCCCCGTGGCGTCCGAATCAGATCGTTTGCAAGTCATTTAGAACTCTATTCAACATTTTGAATGAATTTTGATTTAGGACCATTTTGACTTACAACCGCTTGGTCGGAACAGACCCAGCTGTAAGTCGGATGTTACCTGTATATTGAAAACGGGAGAGTGGTCATGTTTAGTTTTGTTCAAGTGCTTATTCTAAATCTTATTGTGGAAATCATTTGTTTGTAATCAAATATCAATATGATTATTTTAATATTACAATTTCATCTCACGTGCCTAATTAATTTTTGGGTGGAATTTGTGTTCCCCTGCTGTGCACTAATGACTAATTGCAGTAAGAAATTAGCCAACTTGAGTCCAATTAATGTGACAAGATGGTTGAAGCTGCTCTGCCTGGAAAACAACAACTAAAAACACCACTTTTGACATTTATGTCTTCAAAACACTTCAGTTTATGTGAACTATTCTTTGCAAAAAGCAACCCTAAAAATAATAATTCATGAAGCTAGAACAGGTCACAAAAGGTATTATTTCTGCATGACAGGTTGTCAGAGCATGGAAAAACTTCAGCATTGTTTCTATCCTCCATAGGAGTCGATATTCCCTGAAGATAATGCTGGAATTCAACACTCAATGATTCCAAGAAGAATACTTGAGTCTTAGCATTTGTTAAAATTTGGAAGTTAGAAAACTTGTCATTAAAATACTTATGCACAAATGGATGCCGTTGTAGAACACCACAGAGTAAGATGAACACGACTGCAGTTTTTAAAGTGTATGGATGTCGCGTAGCACTACTAACAAACTATGGTGTGGAAAATTAAATTTGGATGACAAACTCGGGCAGGGCACACACTGTCACAACTTCATCCTCATCCTGATGTGCAGTATGGAGAAAGGTGTTGCCGCGGAGAAAAATATTTTCACTGAGGGAAGAATTAATTCACAAGTTTAACATTGAAGGAGAAGTTAAGAGAAGTTTGTCAGTTGAAGCTGAGCAAAAGATGATACAACATAGATATGATGATACAAGATAACAACCCAACTGACAAAAGCAAATCCAAAAGTGAAAGTCTTCAACAGAAGTAAATACGTATTTTTTTGTCTTTCACATCAGGAACATTTGTGTCTAAACAACAAACACCAGAAAGCCATAAATATATTCCTGATCAATCAATTTTCCAATCTGCTTTATGCTCACAACGGTTACAGGGGGTGCTGGAACCTATCTGAGCCATCTCTTTGCAGAAGACCGGTGACATCCTGAACCGGTTACCAGCCAATTGCAGGCCCCACAGAGAGAGATGAACAATTCACACTCAGAATCATGCCTATAGACGTTTTTGAGTGGTCCATTAACCTATGATGCATGCTTTTTGAATGTGGGAGGAAACATAGAGATAACCCACACAGGTCGACGTTTTTTTTTTCTCTTTGAATACCAGATTTTGGATTTTATTAGGATGCCCTAATCAAAAAGGGACAGAGTCGCCTCTTCCTACTCAGGAAACTGAGGTCTTTTGGAGTTCAGGGGTCACTCCTAAAGACTTTCTATGACTCTGTGGTGGCATCAGCCATCCACTATGGCATTGTCTGATTCTGATTTAATGTGATGCAGTATATTTATGGATATTTACCAAGGGATAAGTAGATTTAACCAATGTAGCCACAATGACAGATGAAATTAAAAATGGCACAGTCGTTCAATGAAAATGGAAGTCTGCCCTCAGTTTTGTGATTAGTTGATAGAGCGAGAGAGAGAGAGAGAGAGAGAGAGAGAGAGAGAGAGAGAGAGAGAGAGAGAAAGAGCGAGAGAGAGAGAGACAAAGCCATCTGTGTGTGTGCCTGTGTGCGTGTGTGTGTGTGTGTGTGTGTGTGTGTGTGTCAGGGAGACTTAGAGCCGAAAAATCATCTTTAATTGTATTTCATTTTAGCAAAGGGCAGAAATGCAATAAATACCTGCATTGTGACCACCATCAAGTCTTCTATGAATTTGCTTTGTGTGATAACAAGTGTGGGAAAGTTTCTGGTATGCGGTGTCCTCCATTTTTTTTTGCTAAAAAACATCTACCGACAATTAGAATATAAGTAATGAATAAGGTGGAGACGTGCTCTTAGTCCTCGTGCACAAATGAGTTTTTATGGTAATATATAGCTGTTGTGGCTTTTTATAGTCTGAAAATTCCAACATTTTCGAGGTATGAATGTACTTTTCCCCACAAGTAAAATGTGATGAGGCCAAAAAATATTATGCCATTTTGGTGACTGATAGACTCAAAATCTTGTCTCACTAATCAATTTGCAAACTCCAAGTTAATCAACCAAGCATGTCATCTCATCATTAGGTGGAACATTTTCGACTTCACAATAAGTGCCTAACAGATGGGGAATGCGCATCACAAAATACTTCCAAACCGGAACACTTGGCATCTCTGGCTGTGGCATGACATCAAGAGAGTGACCACCAACTATCCGAATAATATTGCTGAACTGAAACAGTTTTGTAAAGAGGAATGATTCAATTTTCCTCCAAGCCATTGGGCAGGTCCGACATGCAACTACAGGGAACATTTGGTCGAAGTTATTGCTCCTACAGGAGAGCGAACTTATTATTAAGTTCAAAGATTCACATACCTTTTCCACATAGTACCATGAGGTTTATATGTAGTGTTATGTCAGAAAAAAAGTTAAGTCATTCTATGAAGATTCTGTTTTGGAGCCGATTCTTTCAAGTGAATGTTGATACCGGGGAGCCGATTTTTTTATTTCTTTTCTTTTTCGCTGGTAAAGCTTCAAGTGAAATGGAAGATATGTGGCAGCATCTGTGTGTTCACACTTTACAGAAGTGAAATGGAAGATATGTGGCAGCATCTGTGTGTTCACACTTTACAGAAGAAAGAGGTGACAAACCAACCAAGCATGGAAGTTGGAGTGAGGACTCCACAAGAGTACATTGCTATAGCATGCAGTGAAAGACTACACGTAGCCAAGGTAACAACATTATCGTACAAAAAGAAGTGACATTTTGAGATACAGTATTTAACATTTAACATTAAAGGTTGCAGTGGATGCTTTGCAAAAATTACAAGTTCACATCTGGCTGGTTCCACAAACAAGCTATATATACAAATATAACTACATACCAGATCCACAAATATCAATTTTCTTATAAAATATAACATTTTCTTCAAGTCCAGAAATATGACTTATTGTGTGTTAATATTTAATTGTTGCATTTATGGATTTGTGGCCATGTGCATTTATTTTTGAGGGGAAAAAACTGGGTTTTCAAGATCAATCACAAAAATTCAAAACATTCTTAAAAAAATGGTTCAGATCCCAACGATTTCAATAACTTACGCCCCATTTCTCATCTTCCTTTTATTTCCAAAATTCTTGAAAAAAGTGTCTGCTCTCAGCTTTACTCTCACCTCACTCACAATAATTTATTAGAACAATTCCAGTTTGGTTTCCGCCTCAGCCACAGTACAGAATCAGCTCTCTTACAAAGGACCTTCTTATGGCAGCATATGCCGGTTTACTCTCCATTCTCATCCTCCTTGATCTCACCCCATCCTACTTAATAGACTTTCCTCCATAGGTGTCACCCACACACCCCATCGCTGATTCCATTCTTATCTCAGTGGCCACTCTCAGTTCATCCTTATCAACTCCTTCATTTCACAGTCCTCCCCTGTGTCTTCTGGTATGCCCCAAGGCTCTGTCCTGGGACCCTCCTACCTTATCTACCTTCTTCCCTTCGAAAATATTTTCCGGAAATGTGGGATACACGGTCATTGCTTTGCAGATGACACCCACCTCTACCTCTCCAGCAAACCCGACGCCTCTCTTCCACCTTCATTCCTTTTACTCTGCCTCTCAGAAATTTAATCATGGTTTATCCATAACTAGCTCAAACTCAACAGCAAAAAAAAAAAAAAAAACTTCTCCTGGTCGGCACCAAATCCACCTTACACAAAGCCAACAGTTTCTTCCTCACTATTGACAATTCAACTGTGTCCTCCTCTCCTCAGGTTAAGCGCCTCGGTGTCATCCTCGACAGCTCATTGTCTTTCCACTCCCATATAAATAATATAACCCGAACCGCTTACTTTCACCTCCGCAATATCAATCGTCTCCGTCCATCTCTCACCCCTCTCTCCAGTGCTGTCCTCCTCCACAGTCTGGTCACCTCCCGCATTGATTATTACAATTCACTTCTCCTTGGTGTCCCTCACAAATTTCTCCACAAACTACAACTAGTCCAGAATTCTGCAGCTCGGATAATCACCAGAATCTCATCCTTTCACTACATCACCCCCGTCCTCCAAAAGCTCCACTGGTTCCCGGTCAAACTTAGAATTTACTTCAAAATACTTCTTTATACATTTAAAGCCATCCATAACTCCCCCCCAATACCTATCTGATCTTCTACAAACTTCTGTCCCCTCTCATTCCCTCTCTCTTCCCACCTTCAAATCCCATCTCAAAACCCACCTATTGAAAATTGTATTCTCTGTATAGTTTTATCTCTTGTTTTCATTTATAATGTTATCTGTAGTTATATTTATGTCACTGTTTTGTGATTGTAAAATATCCTTGAGAGCTATGAAATGTGCTCATAAATAAAATTATTATTATTATTATTATTATTATTATTATTATTATTATTATTATTATTATTATTATTTTTTTATTCATTCCTCCTATATATGTTAGGAGGCAGTCTTGCTGTTTCTGTTTAATGGCAAACGAGTTGGCTCCCATTTTTTGTTGATACTAAGAAATGGAGAAAAAAAAAATCTTGATCTGATTTGCATTTCTTTAATTAACACAAAACGGGAGAGAAAACAAGACTCCAATTATATTTTCTTCAAGTTTCCTTTTCCATGACCTGGTTTTTGGGTAATAGCTGGAGCGCTCAGTCGGGTAAGATCACTGACTTTGACATAGGGGTATGGGGTTTAACTCAGATCATAACCATGGGTGGCTTCGAGTACCCGTTAAGAAGCTACATAACAATCAGCTTCTGCCTCTACATGAATGACATCAAGCGGTATCTCAAGAACAAGCTTAATATCAACTCCCGATTCATCTTACAAGCTGTACAGTATTGAGGGGAAAATGATCACAACCAAAATGATTTAATAACCCCACAGCAGCACATTTGCAGTACAGCCTCAAATACAAGACACAAGCAAATAGCGGCTCGAAGGGCTGCCACGGTCAAATAGCTAATGAGTAAGAGGTAGATACTGCACATCCAACTGAACGGCAAGAATACGATCCTGGACATTATCACCTACGTCTTACCGGTAATCATAGCAACCCTGGCCAATAGAAGTGTTGCAAGCCATTGATATCAAACCAAGAAGACTCCCGACAACACACAGAGTGATTCAAACGAAGTCCTGCATCCCGAATCTGACTTGTGTGCGGCGAGTATGGTCTACTAAGCATCATTATCACCAACTAGGAGGAAACAACAAGCCTCAAAGAATACATTAAGATGATGGCCCCAAGGGAGAACCCACTTAGTGAATGCCTCAGGCAACTGAATCCCAAGAGGGAGAAGTAGCAATAGACAAGCATCTGCATAGTATGTACCACAGACAAATTGAAGTGGCTGAGATTGTCAAAACATACATGTGGCTGAAAAAGGCTAGACTAGACAATTAATACAAGAACATAGACACTGGTTTCTACCACATCTATGAGTGCAATCTTTGGTGCAAGCTATGCAACAAAGCCCCAGTGATGGTACACCATATCACAGCTGAGTATAAAAAAGTAGTGGAAAAGGCAAATATGGAATGGCATAACCCAGCAGCAGGGAAAGTGGAAATATTGACTATACGTCCCAGAATCAAGATAGCAGAAACCTGTAAAGGTGGTTGAGAACAGATAGGCCAAGATTCTGAGTGACTCACTATCTCTTTGTATGTCTCTCTCTCTCTCTCTCTCTCTCTCTCTCTCTCTCTCTCTCTCTCTCTCTCTCTCTCTCTCTCTCTCTCTCTCTCTCTCTCTCTCTCTCTCTCTCTCTCTCTCTCTCTCTCTCTCTCTCTCTCTCTCTCTCTCTCTCTCTCTCTTTCTCTCTCTCTCTCTGTCTCAACTCCAATAAATCTCTTCATTGGATTAGACACACCATCCACATGCCCACCAACCACATGCCTCATCAGGTCCACCATGGCAAACTGAGAGGTGCAGAGGGGGCCAATATGGCGCCTGAAGACGACACCAAAGGATCTCAAAAAGTGAGCCAACATCAACACCACACAGTGAGCCAACATCAACACCACAATTATGCACTCAACAGACAAACCTGGCAGATCACTTGTGCCACCACAGAACCTCAAATATACCAAACCAACCAAGACAGATGGAGCGAAATGCAGTTTGAACAACACCAGCTGGCAGTTGGCATCCTCTTGGTATGCGGGTTCTCTTGTGCCACCTGTAGATGGGTCTGCAGTTCAAGGATTGGACTCTGCCCACAAAACGTGCACCAGCGACAGTGTCACTGAACAGTAATCACATGGGTGCCAAAATCTAAGTATGAAGAGGCCGAATGTTTTCATGGGCAATTTGTTTGAAATAGTTCAAGACTGCAAAGGAGATTCTGTCACCACAAATAATGTTGCAAAAGGAGGAATCCTGCAAACAATGGGCAACATCTTTAATCTGTGTGACAAAGTGTGTTGACATATTAGAACTGAACGTTTTTTTCTCCCTGTCGCTTTTTTTCAACTCAATTGTATTCCTTAATGTCATTGTCTTTTCTCTCATTTGTCATCTGAAATAAGTTTCACGGGGCTCAGACATCTTCAGTAATAGTCTCAAAGCTATTTTTTATTGAGTGTAAGTGGACGCCTGTATGATAATTTGGTTTACAATTACTGTAATTTCCGGACTATAAGCCGCAATTTTTGTCACAATCTTTGAACCTTGCGGTTTATACAACGATGTGGCCAATGTACGCATTATTTTCTAACGGGGTGCTCGAGCACTGAAGGTAAGAGTGAGACAGGGCGAATATATGTGCCGAGGAAGACGCAAGGAATGTATCCATGCGTGTGAATTGTGCATTTTAAGTAGCCCTCCTAGTTGAATGGAAGGCTTTATAACCAGCGGCGAGAAATCGTTTACCACAACTGGCCGAACGCGAATATCAGCTTTTGCACAAGTCTGCCAGTGAATCCTTACAGTGTGCAGCAGTGTGAAAAAAAAATCAACCGTCACCAACAGGTTTCGAAAAGCCGGTCTGCTGCATGACGGAGAGGACAGCACAAGGAAGATGGATGGCTCTCAGTGACTTTCTATGCTTTTATAACCATCCCTGTTAGTGAGTGTTTAGTGACTTAGTATGTTTTTGTACCCAGACTTCTTAGCGAATACTAATGTGTTGCTACTGTTACTGCCATCTCAGTGAGTTTATGGTATGTTTTTTTTAACCAGCCCTATTCGGGCTGTGTTGCTACCCTAATGCTTGTTGTGTTGCTGCTGCGTAACAGACACTGGTTTGATAGAAAAGTTAAGGTGTATGATTAAAACTTTTTCTGTGTACCGTCTTTCTTTATAAACATCTCATGTTTTGATTTGGGCATATGCAGTTTATAGACAAAATTGTTTTTTCTTTAAAAAGTAATGGATGAGGTGTGCTCTGTAGTCCGCAAAAAATGGTGAAAATGCAAAAAAAAAAAAAAAAAAAAAAAACACTTGCAAGATTGATGAAGAAAACTTCAATTAATTCGTAGCTTGAAGTACCAATTCAGAAAACAATTTGTTAGAGACTAAAACGTTTTATTCCAGGGTTACTGCTTCATAGTTCTTACCTGTAAATGAGAACTTCATCCTCAGAACAATTGTACTGAAGCTGATACATTTTGACCTTTGGTGTAGATTTACCGACAGTCCATTTAATTAGGGCTGAAGCCGAGGCCACTTCTGAGACAGATACTACATTCTCAGGCAGAATTTTAGGCTCCCCTTTACTCATTTTGGTTGAGCTTGTTATGTCTGAAAGACCAGACTTAGACTGGGTGGTACGGTTTGTACCATTTGTGAGGTGAGGGAGTTGTATGATTGAGAGCTCTATGGAGGCTGTTGATTCGCCAGCAGCATTCGCAGCTATACATGTAAATGTACCATAATCCTTGGATGTTGTGACTGTGATATCAAGGGTGCCATTATCATATAAAGTTGCTCGAGAGGAGTTGCTGATCAGTCGATCATCAGGCGCAACCCAGTGCACAGTTGGCATTGGATCTCCAACTGCCTTGCAGCGGAGACTAGCGGTTTGGCCCTCTAGCACGAGCAATTTGTTTGTATGCTGTGTGATGAGGGGAGGCTCACAAACAAATTCCTCCTCTTGGACAGACCAAAAGTAGCGTCCTTTCACACTTGTAGGAGAAGCACAAGTTTCCATGTCATCGTCTCGTTCGAGCCTCCGAAGCCAAAGCACCTCACAGTTGCAGTGCAGTGGGTTCCCACCAAAGCTGAGGGATAATGGTGGAATGTATGGAGTACTCATGCCAATGCTTGTTTGAGAGCGTGCAAAGATAGGGTCCGGGGGAAGCTTCTGCAAACGGTTGGAAGTAAGGTCCAAACGAGCCAATTTTTCCAGGTCTGTAAAAGTCCCCTCGGCAATAAATGAGATAAGATTATGGTCCAGACTCATCTGATGGAGGTTGACCATCTTGCGAATGGCTTCCCAAGGCACGCTGCGTAGGTTGTTATACGACATGTCAAGATCTTCAAGTGTCAACAACAGGTCATCAAAGGCGGATTTGGAGATGCGACTCAGCTGATTGTTGTTGAGGATCAGATGCTGAAGGTTGATTAGACCTCTGAGGTCATCTGGCCCCAGCTCAGTCAATCTGTTGGTGTCAAGGTGAAGAGATCTCAGGGTTTCCAGGTCGATGAAGGAAAACGGCTGGATCGTGCTGATCGTGTTACGAGACAAGGTGAGGTCTACCAGACCAGTCATGTTGACAAAGTCCTGAGTGGTTATCTTGAGGATAAAGTTGCCGCCCAGTCGTAGTTCCACTGTGTGCCGATCAATGTCAGGCGGGACAAAGAGGAGGCCTTTGGAGGGACAAAGCGTCCCGAGAGATTCTGAGAGGTTCTGGCACACACAGTATTTGGGACATGCGTGGACCATTGTAAACGTGATGCCCAGCAGCAGGAGACTGATGACCACTTTGTCCATGTTAGTTCATACAAAGTAGACCTGTAGAAATGACAATGAAAATGTTGATCAATTTGGATAATCTATAATATGGCACATACATTATTAGCATGGACATTTGTCGTAGTACTTGCAGTAAGTTTGTGAACAACAAAATCCCTAAAAGCACTTTCCATGAAAATCGACACAAACAAATGCTTGTGTACAGAAAGTCTAATTCACAAACTAAGAGGTCTGGCCTCTGCAGACACGTGCAATTGTTTGCAATAATCACATTATTATTGTGTTTTTTGCCTTCTCTTTGACGAGCTTGGTTCCTGCAGATTTGCAATGCAAGATAGAAGTGATGAATCACATGAGGATAGTTTAAATCAACCCGAGGTTCGATGATGAATGAGTAGTCGATATTGTATTTTGAAAACAATAATGAATATACATAACATGAGATCAACTGTTATATTTTTTCCATTTCATTCCGGACTATTGGTGAATGTTATAAATATATCTACAAATCAACATGTGAAATTCACTTATTTCAATCACCATATCAATGATGCCATCCACAATATATGTATTGTCACTCCTAAATACTTTCTGTTGAGAAAGTTAGATTGTATCCTCATTTTATGTAACGCTGTAATACTGAACTGATCTGGCAACCTAGCCACGGACGCGACATCACGTGACTTGACAGCGATAAAAGCCGGTTTGTGTGTATATTTTTTGGACTTCTCGTACGGCGGTGAACGCAGCGGTTGCTGTCTGTGCTTCGGCAATAAATATCCTACTTGTATGATCTAAACAAGATGACCTTCTCGACTCTTTATTCTCCCAAATGCATCGCGAAAGCGTTGAAGATCTCAACAGGTTATGGGCCCAGGAGACGTTTGGGAGATAAAGTGAAGCCAGAAGTGTATCCAGACTTGAAAGAGTGGTGAGCAAACGAGGCTATCGCTAACCGGCTAAACAGCGGTCAAGATGGATCAAGGAAGGGCAAGCAGGCACCTTCGACTGGCATTCGACGGAGATGAAGATAAGTACGAGATATGGGAAACAAAAATGCTCGGACATTTTCATTTATTGGGACTAAAGAAGACCGTGCTAAGCGAGCCGGCGACGAGTTCCGATATGGTTATGGATGCAGAGAAAAATGCCGATGCGTATGCCGAATTGATAAATATGCTTGATGACAAGTGCCTCTCACTAATAATGAGAGATGCACCTGATGATGGAAGAAAATCTTTGAAGATATTGAGAGAATATTATGCCGGGAAAGGAAAACCGCGGATAATAAATCTGTACACCACGCTCACGTCGCTTCAAAAGAGGAACGATGAATTGGTCGACTTGGTCACATGAGCCGCCATCGGTCGCGCTATTGGTCGACTTGGACGTGTGACTTTGTCACGTGACACGCCATCGGTCGCGCCATTGGTCAACTTGGTCACGTGTCTTGGTTACGTGTCACGCCATCAGTCGCGCCATTGGTCGACTTGGTCAGGTGAGTTGGTTACGTGCCCAGCACCCGTGTAGCAGAGCCATTTTCATTTTCAGACGCTAGCTCGTGTGTAGCAGACGAGATTGAAGTGTTTGTGTTAAAAGGTAAAAATGGGAAGCAGAAGAAGATTGATGACTTTTTTAAATTGTATAAATAATACAGTAAGATGTAAGCGTTGCAGTTTCCCTGTTGTGTTATGTACATGCCCACTGTACTGTATATGAATGCAATCGTTTTTTGCAACAATGTTTCTTGTTTTGTCTGCTGAAGCGCGATGATTTTGAAAATTATTAACATTCCATACTGTGTATTAAAGGACAGCCGATGTCACTTTTTATTCAAATGCAAATAAAAATGACTTCACGCTAAGACGTCTTGCATTGCTTGTGAATCCAAACAATGACTTCAGATTCGGATAATATGCTTTCTTGTTACACATCCAGTTATGAATATGTTTCAAATACACTGTAGTTCTGAAGATTAAAGCATACATGTTTACAATCATTAAAGAATTATATGTGCCATTTTGAGGCAACATTGGGGGTACATCTCTCACCCCCAAAAAAAAGGGAGCTAATGGCCAGCTCCGTTTCTTATATGGCGCTTGGCTGCCCTCTTTTGGCGGCTTTTGTTTAATGCAGTTCGGCACAGGATCGGATATATCGATAGTCCCGGTTATATCGATATTTTTTGGGACTCCCTTGGCTATCGATATAACGAGACTTTACTGTATATCATCAAAGCCGAAACCGCCATCACAGCACTCCGAAATGCAGGTGAAACTTTGGGAGATGGACTACTTGTTGCCATGGTATTAAAAGGACTACCAGCAAGTTTCAAGCCATTTGCAATCCATGTAGCGCATTCAAATGATGAAATCAAGTTTGCAGATTTCAAGACGAAGCTACGGAGTTTTGAAGCCACTGAGAAAATTGAACACTGAGTCAGGGGACAGTGTGATGAAGACACAGGGTCGGAGTGGACGACAAACCACCAAAACCAACACCCGTGACCAGCACAGTGATGACACAGGCATAGTGTGTTTCAAGTGTGGGATCGAAGGCCACAAAGCAAGAGAATGTCGACAAAAGACATGGTGCAGTCATTGCAAAAGCAAGACACACAAAGATGCAACGTGCAGGCGTAAGGACAAGGACAGACGAGATGACGCCAGTAAAGCGTCAGAAGACGGCGACACCGACATCGTGCTCAAGATGAGGGACAGCAAGACCAGAACCAGGGAGCAGTTGGGTCACGACATCAGAGAGCGAGGATTGATGGTGGACACAGGAGCCACTTCGCATATCATCACTGATGTGAACATGTTCAAGAATTTCGACAGCACGTTCAAACCGGAAAGACACCGTGTGGAGCTGGCGGATGGCACACAATGCAGCGGAGTCGCACATAAAAGAGGAGATGCTGAGGTCTTTTTGATTGACATCAAAGGACAAAGACATAAAGCAACGCTGAGAGGTGCTTTATACATTCCTTCATACCCCCAAGACATTTTGTCTGTAAAGAAGGCGACCATCAACGGGGCGACAGTGATATTTAAAGAAGGTAAAAAATCACTGATTACGAGAGGTGGGACAAAATATGGTATACATGTGTATGGAAAGTTGTACTATTTACATATTGAGAGAGAGACACAGATAAATGAAACGGATGAAAACACATATTATGGCATGAGATTAAGGCCTAAGACTAGTGAGGTCTTTCACGAGCCTAATAAGAGAGCCCAAGAGTCATGTGTACAAGACAGGGATGCACGCGAAAGTGCAGTCACAGAGCCAAATGAACATAAACTCACACGACAAAGTGACACAAGTGATGAACCTGAAAATAGAAGGTATCCTACTAGGGAAAGAAAGAAACCTAGTCACTTTGATGATTTTGTGATTGAGTATAGCGATAACGATGGGGCACACACCACAGTAGACTACTGTTACAGAGCTATGTGTGGTGTTCCGCAAACATATGCAGAGGCTATGAGATCAACTTATTCACAAGAATGGGCAAAAGCCATGTATGAGGAAATTCCGTCATTAAATGACAACAACACATTTACTGTGACAACCCTACCTGCGGGCAAGAAAACAGTGGGGGGTAAATGGGTATATGCTATCAAACGTGATGTAGATGTCAGAGACAAATATAAAGGACGATTTGTAGCAAAGGGCAAGAGCCAGGTGGAAAACATAGACTATGGAGAGACGTTTTCACCAACAGCCAATCAAACAGGTATAAGAGTGGTGCTTCAAAAAGCAGCTCTGGAAAATGGAGAAAAGAATGATGGTCTAGTTTACAAACTAGAAAAATTACTTTACGGTTTCAAGCAATCTGGCCGAAACGGGAACAAGGTCTTACATGATTATTTAACCGATAATGAGTATAAGCAAAACCCAGGTGATTATTGTATGTATGCCAAAGAGTCAAGAAGTGACAAGGTAATCAAAATCATATGGGACGGTGATTTCATTATTGATGACTACCAATACGCAAAAACAATTGTGTTTAAATGTGAAATGTGTAAGACAGAGTTCACATGTGTAAGACAGAGTTCACATTGTTCTGTTTATCTTGGTTTACATTACAGCAAACTGAGTATAAGTGGGGGTGTTGAGAAAGTTAGATTGTATCCTCATTTTATGTAACGCTGTAATACTGAACTGATCTGGCAACCTAGCCACGGACGCGATATCACGTGACTTGACAGCGATAAAAGCCGGTTTGTGTGTATATTTTTTGGACTTCTCGTACGGCGGTGAACGCAGCGGTTGCTGTCTGTGCTTCGGCAATAAATATCCTACTTGTATGATCTAAACAAGAGGACCTTCTCGACTCTTTATTCTCCCAAATGCATCGCGAAAGCGCTGAAGATCTCAACACTTTCTATGACTCTGTGGTGGCCTCAGCCATCCACTATGGAATTGTCTGCTGGTCAGGCAGCATCACCACCCGGGACAGAAAAAGACTGCAACACCTTGTCAAGAGGGCCAGTTCTGTCCTGGGCTGCTCGCTGGACTCTCTGGAGGAGGTGGGCAACAGACGGACGCCAGCTAAACTAAAAGCTATGATGGACAGCCCCTCCCACCCCCTCCTGCCCACCCTGACAGCACTGGGTAGCTCCTTTAGCCAGAGACTATTACACCCGTGCTGCAAGAAGGAGAGGTACCGCCGCTCGTTCCTACCGACTCCTGTCAGTCTTTGCAACTCTCAGTGATCACATGTGAAAAAAAAACTGCACACTTGTATATATGGGTTGATGCAATATTTCAATGTGCCTTTCTTGATACTTGCACTATGTACAGTTTTTTATGAAACATTTTGCACATTTACATTTGCACAGTATACAGTTGACAGTTTTATTTTATTATGCTCAGAATATCTTGTTTTCCATCCTTTCACCCCCCCACCCCATCCCCTTTCAATTGCTGCTGTGGACTGCAAATTTCCCCATTGTGGGACGAATAAAGGTTTTCTGATTCTGATTCTGATTCTGATTTGCCAAAAGGTTCCTTGATAAGTATTGAGTGTGTGGAAACTCATGGAATTTCATCATCATTATCCGAACGGCTTTCTCCTTACTCGGGTTGCGAGGAGTGCTGGAGCCTATTCTAGCTGACTTCGGGCAGTAGACGGGGGCCACACTTAACCATTCGCCATTCGCGGGCACTCACACTTAGGGTCAATTTGGAGTGTTCAATAAGCTAGTCATGCATGTGTAGGGAATGTGGGAGGAAACCAGAGTAGCCAGAGAAAACCTACACATGCCCTGGGAAAACATGCAAACCTCACACAGGGAGGCCAGAGTGATTCAACCTACAACCTCTGTAGTGTAAAGTCGACGTACTAACCAATCAACTACTGAGCCGCCACTACGGAATTGGATTTCATCAATTTCTAAGTCTGGAAAAGTATAGAAGATGGAGACCATTGTATGTAAAAACTCAAAAGCTGATGTGAAATCACTATAAAATTCTAGATGGATTGCATAAAAGACCGACAACAGGGCTATTCACCCCAAACAAAAACAGATTGATCTGTTTTTTTCTCCTTTTTTTCTTGGACACGCAGCAGGGCGGAAAGGTGATTGACTTGTTGGAGTTTACAAATTTGCACTGTGCCACATTCCAAAGACATGCATTTAATATTTAATAGAATACTTCAAAATTGTCCCTAGGAGTGAGTGTGAGCACACGTGGTTGTCCGACTCTGATTGGCTGGCAACCAGTTGAGGATGTACCCTGCCTAATGCCTGAAGACAGATGGGAGAGGTTCAAGCATGACCCGCGACCCTTGTGAGGATAAATAAATTAGTTGGCCTCATGTCTTTGGACGTTGGCGGAAGGCAATAAGTAACAGTGTTGAGTGGCTGGTCATGAGTTGTGGTCAAAAGCTTCTCTTGAATGAATGTTTTCTCCACCCATGGGAATAAAGCAATGTGAGGCGCATCAGTGACTGTGTCATCCTTGGCCACATATGAGAGTGTCACGATAGTAACCAGACCATGACTATTGATTTGTAAACACACAGTGATCTCAGTACGGAAATTAATGAATTGCAAATAACAATGGATGATTTGATTATTTATAGTATTTTATTTGGTGATCATAACACCTGGGATGCCGCTGAGAAAGTGAGGGAAGAATGAAGATACAGAAGTGGGACCAACCAATAACTCGATAAGATTGATATTGTCACATTCGGATTGACAGCAAGGGGCAGGGCCGCGCCTCCCCGCTTCCACCACCTGCTGTCAGTTCCCTCATTATGTCACCGGGTATATATACCAGTGCCAGGTCAGACTTGTCTACTGTGCTCTCGTGTGTAGCCGGACCGAGGCCTCCCCCACTTCCCGTTAGGTCTCAATTTGTGTTGCCTTTTTGCACCACCGTGTGTGTGTTCTTTTTTATTCCGTTGGTGTAGTACGCGGGTCGGATTTCCCCCTTGACCCCCTACTCCCACGTTGGTGTTTTATATTTTATTTTGCCCCTGCTCCGTTTATTTGGACCAGCGTTTTTTGTTCATTCATTAAACATCCAGCACGGACCTCTGTCTCTGTCGCTTGCTTGGGGATCCAGATATTCATTTCATTTTATCATTTATTTCCGACAAGACGGCTGCTAGCCACCTCGTTCGGAACGTGACAGATATCAACTCGAGGATGAGAAGGAAAACATCATGCATTCATTCATCCAGATCGTTTTATCCTCACAAGGTTTGTGATGGGTTCTGGGGCCTTCCCAGCTGTTTAGGGAAGGGACGCCCTGAATCAGTTGCCAGCCAATCACAGGGCACAGAGAGACGAACAACCATCACACCCACACCGAGGGACACTTTAGAGTATTCCCTTACACTTAAATTATTTTTTTTTTTAAATTACAAAATTGAAGCGCACCTCCACTTTGGCATTATTTATCCACACGAAGGTAGCCCCTGAACAGTTTTTGTCCTTAATATAGATTTCGAAATTCATTCAATTGCAACAACTACCATGAAATAATAATCTATTAAATTATTGCTTTTGTAAAAAGGTGACACTTATGATACGTACACAACAGAAAAATAAATATGAAGATTACAAATGCTTAAATAATAGATATATGTAGTTAGGCGGTAGAGTAAGTTCGAGTGAGACAAATACATGACCTTTCATGAATAGGGCTTCTCCCCACAAGGTAATAAGACCCATGCAGGGTGTTTAAGGTCTGCACCCATTTACTTGTGGCCTTTTCTGAGGTTCAAAAACCATCTACGATGGTCAAGGCAAAGGTTAAGACTGCTGCTGAAAAACCAACAGGCACATCCAGCCTTATAGTGCATTCGGCGAAAGGACATACTGTGCTGGAGAAATGCCCCATGATTGTTCCACTTACTTAAATTTCAACCTTGTAATTGGATTGGATTGGATTTGCCTTTATTAGTCTCGCAGTGGAGACATTTACATTTCACAGCAGCAAAGTTATGAAATAAATCAAAGTAGAAAAGGAAGTAATAAGTAATAAGTGAGGTTTTCTCACCCAATGAGAGGTAAATCAAGGGTTCAAATATATGCTGTGATGCATTAACCAACATATCTGTCAACTGCAAGAAAATGCTTGAGTGATGACAGATAGATTTATAGCCTTTTTTATTTTTAGATTTATATATGCAGATATTGCAAATTTTAATAAACTTAAGCACAGAATCGTAGGTTCTGCATGAATCTTATGGTATGGCATTCACAACAAGATTAATAAAGTGAACATTATTCGTAATATCCAAAAATCCATTCATTTTCTGATCCTCTTATCCTCAAAAGGATAATGGGGTGTGCTGCAGCCAATCCCAGCTGCCTTCAGGCAGTAACCAGGGTGGACCATGAACCGGTTGCTAGCCAATCGTTGGGCACATAGAGATGAATAACACACATACACACACCTAGGGACAATTTGGAGTATTTAATCAGCCTGAATCAGATGTTTTAGGAACATGAGCGAAAACCGGAGTACCCAGAGAAAGCCCACGCAGGCATGGAGATAACTTGCAAACTCCACTGGGAAAGGCCAAAGGCAGAATCGAGCCGTGTACCTCTGCATTCTGAAGCCGACACGCTAACCACTCCATTCAAAACATTTATTGTCTAAAATACTAAAAAGAAAGCGTAATCCATTGACGGGAATGATCACAGGGGAAACATCTGTCCAGAGATATGCCTTATTTGCAACTGAAAAATGTGCAAACACACAAGTAGTGGTTTGTTCATTAGAGACTTGATTCACAGCAAACTCCAAATAGTGCATGCTGCATTATGTGTTCTTTCTAATATATTGCATGTGCTGTTGGTGGGTGTGAGATTGCAATACAATATACAGTAACAGATACTAAATTGCATGCTCACTCACTAACTGATTGCATAATGTGTGGAAGATGTAAAAGTGATGGAGCCCACTGTATTTAAAACAGGGGTTTGCGTTTGAAGCATCTCTGGAGGTTTTCATCATGAAAAATATGGGTGTGATTAAGTTTGAAGTGACCGAATTGAGAGTATTAGCGGAAGAGGCAAAAGAAATTGACCGTTCTTCGATGAAGAGAGCAACGATTAAAAAAAAGGCTCATTTTCTGCGCTCTCACTCAAACAAAGTGGGTGAGAATTCAATGCATCTGTCCATCCTACATTCCAAAATTGTAATTTTTGTTGATGGAACAAATGTTCACTGTGAATATCTTTTCCTCACATCACCTCTCATGTTACCCGCATTATGCTGAGCACATCGATTTTAACCCACCTTTCCGATACGCTGCTCAGCCATCAGAATTCATTTCAAGTTTGATAAATCACATTGTGTGTACTGAATTAATCTATTCGTATATGCTCCTGCCAAAATGCATAAAATGAACTGTCACACAATATTGGCCATTTAGCAGACACAATTGTGCCTCTGTCCCGTTTGGAGATCAGCTTTCAAGCCTGGTTTTGCATGGACAAACCTTAAGAAATGAAGCCTTAAATGTAATGTACGTTTCCTTCCACAAAATAAATAGACTTTAATGACACGCCGAAGTTACACTGCCACTTGTGTGTGTGTGTGTGTGTGTGTGTGTATATATATATATATATATATATATATATATATATATATATATATATATATATATATATATATATATATAAAATCCTCGTCACACCCACCATGGACCATTTCAGCTCGGGTCCTCTACCAGAGGCCAGGAAGCTTGAGGGTTCTGCGCAGTATCCGTGCGGTTCCCAGCACTGCGCTTTTCTGGACCGAGATATCCGATGTTGTTCCCGGGATCTGTTGCAACCACTCGTCGAGTTTGGGGGTCACTGCCCCGAGTGCTCCGACCACCACAGGCACGACTGTCACCTTTACCTTCCAGGCTCTCTCCAGCTCCTCTCTGAGCCCTTGGTATTTCTCGATTTTCTCATGTTCCTTCTTTCTGATGTTTCCATCACTCGGGACCGCTACATCCACGACAACGGCTTTCCTTTCCCCTTTATCTATGACCACGATATCTGGTTGGTTGGCCATTACCATCTTGTCGGTCTGTATCTGGAAGTCCCACAGGATCTTTGCTCGGTCATTCTCCACCACCTTGGGAGGTGTTTCCCATTTTGACCTTGGGGTTTCCAGTCCATACTCCGCACAGATGTTTCGGTAGACTATGCCAGCCACCTGGTTATGGCGCTCCATGTAGGCTTTCCCTGCCAGCATCTTACACCCTGCAGTTATGTGTTGGATTGTCTCAGGTGCCTCTTTGCACACCCTACACCTTGGGTCTTGTCTGGTGTGGTATATCCCTGCCTCTATGGCTCTGGTGTTCAGAGCCTGCTCTTGGGCAGCCAGGATGAGTGCCTCTGTGCTGTCCTTTAGGCCAGCCCTCTCTAGCCACTGATAGGACTTCTTGAGATCAGCCACTTCTGTTATGGTTCGGTGGTACATCCCGTGTAGGGGCTTTTCCTCCCATGATTGTCCGTCTTCCAGCACCTCATCCTTTGTTCCGCATTGTCTGAGACATTCTCTGAGTACATCATCCGTTGGAGCCTTCTCTTTGATGTATTCATGGAGCTTGGATGTTTCATCCTGGACAGTGGCTCTCACACTCACTAGTCCCCGGCCTCCTTCCTTACGGCTTGTGTACAGTCTCAGGCTGCTGGACTTGGGATGGAACCCTCCGTGCATGGTGAGGAGTTTTCGGGTCTTAACATCCGTGGTCTGAATCTCTTCCTTTGGCCACCTTATTATTCCTGCAGGGTATCTGATCACTGGCAGGGCATAGCTGTTTATTGCCCGGGTCTTGTTCTTGCCATTGAGCTGGCTTCTGAGGACTTGCCTCACCCGCTGGAGGTATTTGGTCGTAGCCGCTTTCCTTGTTGCTAGTTCGAGGTTGCCATTGGCCTGTGGTATACCGAGGTACTTGTAGCTGTTTTCAATGTCTGCTATTGTTCCTTCAGGGAGTGAGACCCCTTCAGTGTGAACTACCTTGCCCCTCTTAGTCACCATCTGACTACATTTCTCCAGCCCGAATGACATTCCGATATCACTGCTGTAGATCCTGGTTGTGTGGATCAGGGAGTCTATGTCCCTTTCGCTCTTAGCATACAGCTTTATGTCATCCATGTAGAGGAGGTGACTGATCGTAGCTCCATTTCTGAGGCGGTATCCATAGCCTGTCTTGGCGATTATCTGGCTGAGGGGGTTCAGTCCTATGCAGAACAGCAGTGGGGAGAGTGCATCACCTTGGTATATGCCACATTTGATGGACACTTGCGTTAGTGGCTTGCCATTTGCTTCAAGTGTGGTTTTCCACATCCTCATCGAGTTTGCAACGAATGCTCTCAGGGTCCTGTTGACCTTATACAACTCCAAGCATTCAGTGATCCATGTGTGTGGCATCGAGTCATATGCTTTCTTGTAATCAATCCAGGCTGTGCAGAGGTTGGTATGTCGGGACCTGCCTTTCCAGTATCTTTCAGTTTCCAGCCTTGGAGGGTCTGCTCTGCTGTTAGAACCCTGCCACTGAGCGTACACTTTCGCAGGTTGTGTTGCGAACAGCCTGTTTATTCTTCTGGCCTCATTCTCTTTCGTGTACCTCTTTAGGCGACTGGACAAGGCCTGGAGCCTTTGTTTGGCAGTTTCGAGTGCTTCAGGTATGGTTATCTGCATGTACCTCTTGGGTATTGGCCTTTTATTCACACCTCTCTGGATCTCCGTCAATTGACTCACATCTTTCCGAGCCGCCTTGATCTTGGCCTCCAACCGTCTTTTCCATGGTGGGTAATGAATCTCGTGGCTCTCATGGTTGCTCTTGTAGCCAAGCATCTCTAGGATCACTGATGCTGAGGTGTATATAAGCTCATTGGTTTCCGTGATCGTTCCGGTCGGGATCGTTCTCAGTGCTGCATTCACAGTTTCCATGAGACTTTCAGATGGTACTTCACATAGCCGTTGTAATCGGTGTCTTCGTTGCCCAGTTTTCATTCTTGCCATGATCTTATCTCTCAGGTCAGTTGCTGCCTCGCTCAGCATTTCATTCATTGGGGCTGGCTTCCCAATCTCATCATTCATTGGCGCTTGCCTCCCAATATTGAACCTCTTCCTCTGATGTGGCAGCCTGGGGCCCTTCACCTTGGAATTTGTGTTGTACCTCATCAATCTCAAGTTGTGATAGCAATTGCCGTTTGTGGATATTGGAACACTGAGCTACTAGTTGTTTCGTGGTCAACCGTGACTGTGGGTTTCGAAGTAACCATTCAGCCCCCATTCTCCGCATGTAACCCCTCTGACTAGGGTTGCTTGAGTAGTAGCATTCCAACAGAGCCATGTTATCGCATCTCGTCCATCTCCGCTTTGTTCCAGTAGCCCATTTTTCATCAGGGTGCTCTGGTTCCCCATCACCTGACGCAGACCTTGTTTGGCCGGGCGACGTCTGAGCCGGCATGTCATTCCATTTATTGTCTCTCATCATTGTATGAGGTAGGCATTAGCGTGAAGGGTCTTGCCCAAGGACCCACACTGGATGATGTCATTGTGCTCATTTTCTCTGCCACAAGTGGGATTTGAAACCTCGTCTCCCATATGCCAAACCGATGCCTTATCAACTGAGCTATCCAGCCACCTATATATATATATATATATATATACAGTAAAGTCTCGTTATATCGATATCGGATATATATATATATATATATCTATATATATATATATATATATATATATATATATATATATATAGTAAAGTCAGACAGTAAAGTCTCATTATATTGCTATTCTCGGGAGTGGGAAAAAATATCTATATGACCGGACTATCGATATATCCGATCCTGCGGCATGTAAATTTTCTCCTTGCGTTCATAGAAATAGTATCGTAATAAGCAGTACTATCGATATAACCGATATTGATATAAGGAGACTTTACTGTATATATATGTAATTTTACCAAGTGGGAGATGTGGTGTTTGGTGAGTGCCTCTTTATCCCTCGATAGCAACAACCATATGATAAATGAACCCAAATACTGTAATAATATTGAGATCTTTTTCATGACTTATTTATTTATTTATTTATTTATTTATTTATTTATTGCCTGTTTTTATTTCAACAAAGTCAAGATTCCTCCAACACACTGGGGTAAAACGTGAAATATACTCTCATCTCCTGAAGGAACGTATCAGAACTGACAGCAGCGAACTAGACTTGCCAACATCTTTCATTTCTCTTTCTGCTGCAAAGCTTTGATAACAATGTCATATTCCAATAGCGTGAAACTTTGTGCGCAGTGAACTTGCTACTTCCGTCATCTTGCATTTTATGTTGAGGTTGACACTCAAAATTGTACAGTATCTCACTTAGCTGGCTATTTAGCTATCTAGCTATTTGTACATAAGATGCAGTGGACAAGCGATTGGCTTAGTTGTTCCACATTTCTGAAGCTGGGAGTTTAACTCATTCACTGCCAGAAGTCCAAGATGGCGCCTGAGTAGGCAGCCTCAGCAAGTGCTCTCATGAGCCTTGCTTTTTTTGGTTGTTTTTGTCTTGTCTTGTGTTTTCTTTTGTCACTTTGTGTTGTTGTACATCGTGTGGAACGGATACAGATTGTTTTTCAGCATTTTTGACCAAGACATTCATCAAGGAGGAGACTGTGCTGAGCGGTTGCGCCTTTTCGGCAGCATGAATATGCCAGTACTGTTTTTGAATGGGAGGAATGTCGGAGCCATTCGACTGCCATCGCTGGACACCAAAGGGGCCATTGTGCTTTTTTTGCGCCCGTAATGGGCAGCATCTTCACAGCCCCGCTTTGTTTAGCGGAAAGGTCAGTGCCGTTGGACGGTCTGCGGCTGGATGGATGCATGGCTGGAGGAACCCGCAATAAGAAGAAAGGAGCGTCAGCGCAGAGCGCCGATGCGTATGTGGAATTGAAGCAGATTTATGTGGAACAGGAGATGTGAGACAATCTCTTTTCGTCAATGGATGCTACAGCTGCGTGTTTGCTTTCAACATTTAGCTTGTAGTCGACGTGCACATTCCACCATGATGTCCCTGATCCACTGGTGGAAAGACGCTTTGATCCTCTCCTCTTTCATCTAGAACTGTTTCATGTCATCACAAAGAGGGTACAGCAAGTCCTGAAGAATGAATGTCTCTCTGTGTCTTTGTTTTGTCATATTGTCTCTATGCTGTCATATTATTTGTTATTTAGTTTTTTTTTTTTTTGTTCTTTTGACTTCAAGACGGCGCCGCGAGAGTGGCTGCCTTTCCAGCAGCTCATGTATTTCGTTTTTCTACTTTCATTCCTTTCATCACTTTGCTGCTGTGAAATGTAAATTTCTCCACTGTGAGACTAATAAAGGCATATCCAATCCAATCCAATCCAGGCGATGTGCAAATATATGCCCACTCCAGTACCAGTACATTCAATGCAGCGTAAGAAAACTTAGATTCTCTTCTTTCATCAGAAAAAAATAATTTGATTTTACTTGGTTGTAGAGTCATCTGCATTGAAAGTGGAGACAGCTGTAAAAGGTAAATGTTGCCCCTTAGAGGGATGGAAAAACATTGCCAAGAAAAAACAAAACCTGAACAAATTCGGGTATGGCGCTTCACTTCATGCGTTTCAATTCCTGAATAGATTTGGAAATGGCAGTGAATGAGTTAAATGCAGGTTCCGGCCACTGAATGTGGAGTTTGCATGCTTTCTCTGGACAGGAAAGTTACCGATCACGGAAAAATAACCACTGCCACCTTCTTTAAAATCGGTGAGCACCTATATTCAGACCACAAAAAAAAGATAATTCCAAATATCAATGCAATGCCTCTCTGGAAACTAAAATTAAAGTACACCACTGTAAAGCAGAGTTGTCACAGGATGCATCATTCTCTCCGGATGTGCTGCAGGGAAAATAAACATTTAATCATGACTATCCATTATGAATTTGTAGCCCGTTGAATCATTTTGATAGGAAGCTAATATAGCTTCTACAGAGACCCACAGCATGTGTTGGCTTCAGCAAAAGGCATATTACAAGGCATTGATTATTTTTGGCAGCAGCAGACAGCTTTTTTTTCAGGCCAATACGGCACTTTCAACATTTTGAGTTGCTACCCCTATAATGACAATGTGTTTCTTTGAAATTGCTTGTTTAGGGAATAAACAAAGTCACTGATAGCATTGTGGGCTACTCGGCTGACACCTGACTTGTGTGTGGGCAACATGGGATCCGTTCCCACTCAGCAACGATGTTGTTGAGGGTGTGGATCAGAGAGACACCATTTTACTCCTTCCCAAACAACTCTCAGATGGCTCAGCAACTTCAATCTTGAAAATAGCTGAACAAAAATTAAACTCCACTCTGAGTCTGCGCATCTGTATGATTCTCATAATCATGCTGCTGGCACAGATCATGGTAATCTTGAAAATTACCGCAACCTGCTGTTGACGAGATAATACTGCCCATATTTGCCACTGGTCCATTCCACGGAGAAAACAAATTAGGCTCATATATCACATAGGCGCTATTATTAAGTGACATGAGACCTTGGTTTTTGTCAGGAACATAAATCAATCACATACTACATGTTAATTGTTTTTCATGTAGGGAATATTTACGAGGAGATAACAAGCTGTTTTGGAAACAATTATCGGCTGAATAAAATGAATGAATTTTTGAACTTTGGATGTCAATAGCAGCCACAACACCTAAGGCAAAAAAAAAAAAAAAATAATTTGGTGACAACAGGCTCAAACTGCAGCAGATAGGTGCCCGTTTATCCATTAGTTTTTGCTGATATGGGTAAGCAGTGGTGCTTTATCCAATTTTGGGATCAAACCTGCAACACCAGTGTCTCAGGATTGACAGCGCAGTGGTGGCCAACGTACTAAATTTAGCATCTTTAAACCAAGTGTGGTTTCACAACTTTGCCAGGGAAACCCATATTTTTATTTCAAACAAACAAATAAAGAAATAAATAAATGAAAATGTGGACATGAGATTGGTATGGTGTGCAATACATACACACGCACACAAATGCACAGGTCCACACATGCGCGCGCACACACACACACACACACACACACACACACACACACACACACACACACACACACACACACACACACACACACACACACACACACACACTCTCTCTCACACACACACACACACACACACACACACACACACACACACACACACACACACACACACATGGACACACGCACACAAAGGCCACATTGATAAAACATTGCACTCATGGTTTATATGGCCATCCAACTGATTTATAGTTGTTTTTTTTTCTCGTAAATATAGTGTAAAAAAACAGAGTTACATTTCTTTACAGACTTATTGCAGTGAACAATATGGTTATCCCGCACTAGAACAGCAAAAAGTGCAGCACACATCCGTGCAGCAGAGTAAGATATAGAGCAGAGTTCTACTGAGTTCCACCACTTTTTTTTTTTTTAAAGTTTACCCAAACTGTTTAGAGCAGTGGTTTTTAGTCTTGTTGGAGTCACCCAACCCCACCAATTTCAATTTGCTCAGTCATCGAACCCTTCTTTCAATGACTATGCCCACTAACTGCAGACTAGACTGAGGGCTGGACCTGCCTTTCCAGCAGCTCATGTATTTTGTTTTTCTACTTTCATTCCTTTCATAACTTTGCTGCTGTGAAATGTAAATTTCTCCACTGAGAGACAAACAAAGGCAAATCCAATCCAATCCAAACTGCAGGCAGATTAAAACAATGTTTCTTACTGTTTCTGTCCTCACTGCACCACAGCAGAAGACACAGTTAATACATTCATTCTTCCCCACAACGTTCTATTGAAGGTGAAAAATATCTTAGTTTTGATTTCCTGGCACCTTGTGACCAGAGATTTCAGTTCAAACATTGTCAGTGCAACTTTTTTTGAATACATGTACATCTTTTTGTAATCGCATTTTTTGAATCCTAAAACATTATTCGGTTTGGTCAGAATGAATTGCATCTCCACTTTCCTATTTTGCTTTTACAAAAATGTATTTCAATCATGAAAATAGTAGTACACGTAAAGCGCCTTATTAAATAATTGAAGTAAATCAGAATCACAGAAAAGAAACAAAACAAAACAAAAAAAGAATCACAGAAAAATTAAATATCACAGTAGCCAACTGGAGCGACCCAGTAGTCGAGTGGTTAGCACACCGGCTTCACAGTGCAGAGGTCGCCGGTTCACATCCCGGTCCGGCCTCCCTGTGTGGAGTTTGCATGTTCTCCCCGGACCCGCATGGGTTTTCTCCGGGTCCTCTGGTTTCCTCCCACACTCCAAAAACATGCATGGCAGGCAGATTGACCACTCCAAATTGTCCCTAGGTGTGAGTGTGAGAGTGACTGTTGTATGTCTTTGTGTGCCCTGCGATTGGCTGGCAACCAATTCAATTCAGGGTGTCCCCCGCCTCGTGCCCGAAGACAGCTGAGATAGGCTCCAGCAACCCCCGCGACCCTAATGAGGAATAAGCGGTACGGAAAATGAGATGAGATGAGTAGCCAACTGTACTTAATGTATACTGTAAATTGGCAATAAACATTTCTTTTAAGTGCTTTACTGAACGTTTTAGCAATCTGTGTCTTAATGAACACAAAGCCATGCACTATAACAGCAAAAACGGTGGTGTAGACCACCAAAGTTAATAACACTTTTGGCTGCACATTACACGACAGCCGGCAGGACTGATGTTTTACTGATTTTTTTGTTTTTAGTGTGACCATTAATCTTAATATCTCACATGTCGCTTTAGTCTCATTGTTTTAAAATATCGGTTTTGTTGCTGAGAAGAGATTATGGATATCAGAAGGGGATCATTCTCTCATGAAACTTGTTTTATCTTCAATTCAAAAATTACGGCTACGCTTCTTCCCCTGGTTATCTTCTACAAAAGTTGCAACTGTTAATTTATTATATGCTGACACTTAACATGACGTCTAGAATTGAGGAATGCTTTGAGATTCTACATGTTTTGAGCGGAATCTGAGTGCAACTGTGGGGTTTTTGTGGCGACTCTATACTTTTGAAGCACTCTGGTATAGCACAGGCTCCATACAAGATAAATGATGAAGCCAGTCAGTCTGGAGTTCCTCCTCTTCTACTATTACTCGATCAATAGACGGTGCATGATGCTTCCCTCTCCCACGGGGAGCCAAAAACGGAAATGATTACAGTTACCGGTATGACCCTTTCCCCTGAGTTACTTTTGCAATTAATTGAGCAATGAAAAATATTCTTATTCCCCATACCCCAAACCGACAACTCCAACTCATACATTAAATGAAGACAGTCTAAATAGTAACCTGGGACATATTTCCATCAAGATATGTGCGCTATTTAGTAAGAAGGCCAAGGAGTCCGATTTAGCATTCTGCAAGTTTTGCAGTGTTTGTCCGCAGCGGAAAGCTTTCAATTCCATAATTCTAAGAAAAAGAGTTCACGATGGAGTTTTGCTTGGACCTTTGCTTGAATGTTCTCTGTCATTATAAATAAATGTATGAAGCCAGGCTTTGCTGAAGGTGGGCATGTTGTCGAAATAAATCTTAGTCCTCTAACATAGTCACCCCTGAAGACAAACATGCAAATCCTAAAGTTTTACATACTGTCTTTGAGGTACTTAAAGGACAACCGACGTCACTTTTTTTGTTTCCTAACTGACATCAGAAAAACATTTTATAGCATCTAAAATACCCAAAACACGCAAGCTGATATTTTTAGTCAAATGCAAAACACCAAGAAAAATGACTTAAAGTGTCCAAAATCTGCAAAAAATGGAGCTGCGAATTGGGCAAGTTCAGAAAGTCCCGCCCCCAGTTCGTGACATTACGGAAAGACGTCTTGCCTTGCTCGAGAATCAAAACAATGGCTTCACATTCGGAGAATATGCTTTTTTGTTACACATCCAGTTATGAATTTGATCAAATAGTTCTGAAGAGGAAAGCATACATGTTTGCAATCGATTAAAGAAGGTTTTCTGGTTCGTTTTGATGCCTCAAGATTGATGTGTAGTGTCACAGAAAATGCAGAAGATGGGGCCAGAGCTCCGTGTAAGGAATGAATCAGCCCGTTTCCATAGGCTGATTAATTCCTTACACGGAGCTTTGTTGCCCTCTTCTGCCTCTTTTTGGTGCAACGCGAAGTTTTCAGACCAAACAGGTACAGCAAAATGCATTGACGTGATGGAAGGACTGCTACAATGTGTCTTTTTTTCCATGTGGGGCGTTCCTTTAGTGAGTACGGACTCGTCACCAACTCAAAAACAAGACTTCCTGAATAGTCAACGCGAGTCTTAAAACGTAAAATATAGCGATATGCGGTTGAATCTTTGTAAAATACGCTCAGTAGAAATCATTTGAAGCCATTTTACAAATTATGGACACAAGTTGTCCGGAGACATCAGTTGTCTTAAATGTTTAAGGACAACCACCGTCACTTTTTTGTTTCTTAACTGACATCAGAAAAACGTTTTTAGCATTAAAAATACCCAAAACACGCAGTATGATATTTTTAGTCAAATGCAAAACACCAATAAAATTGACTTAAAGTGTCCAAAATCTGCAAAAAATTGAGCTGCGAATTGGGCATTTTCAGAAAGTCCCGCCCCCAGTTTGTGATGTCACGCCAAGACGTCTTGTGAGTGTGAGAATAGTGAGAAAATTGATAGAAAACAGTTACAATATCCCATATATAACTGTTTTCTGTCTGTGCCAGACTCTGCTATGATAGGTCCCTACTCTCAGGTTGGGGAGAGCAAAGGACTATTCCTTAAGGCTACACTGATTACTTCTTTTGTCCTGACTGATTACTTCTATCGTCCTGCCTGATTCTGGGGTCTTTGACTTGCCTGATTGCCCCATTTGCACTGGTATCACCTTATTAGCATAACTAAGCCTATGTGGTCTAAGAAGTCTGTTGTAAGGACGATCCAAATTAATCCTCAACTCACCATGGCGATTTAGTGAAAGGTTTTGCTGTTTTATGAAACTGAGAGCAGGGACCTATCATAGCAAATTTTAGTTCACTGACGAACCCTCTTCGATAAGAAGCGAAACGTCCGACACCTTCAAAGAAGTAAAGATGACGGATGAAGATCATTCCTGTACGACTGAGAGTTTACACAGACATAATAATGTTCATATCAAAGTTAGTATTTGAAATGTGTTTTTTATCAAATTCCACCCCGATTTTTTGAATCGTTCTTTCATAACTAATAACAGAGTACAAAGTATTAACATATTTTTTTCTTTGCAGAGTATTGTTGGCTCATCAATGACTTAATTAGAAGAGCAATGTTCACCTTGTTTACAATCCCAAACATTCACAAACAAAAATAATGAACTTTTACAAAAAATGTAATCAGGCAATCGGCTCAGAAAAACTCTTTGTGTGATGCCTATTAAATTAGAGATACCACCATACAACACTTTGTGAAACTTTGCTGGTTTTGAGGCAGCTGTTGTTTATTTTATATGACACAAGGTGACACTCTTCACTACAAAGGGGTCTCCACAGCGTACATTACATCGACTGCAAATCGAGCGCTCATGTTTGCGCCGGTGCATGATAAAGTCCTCGGCAGGAGACACATTGGCTCTCTGCGGGCGACGAGGCACTCGCAGGGTTCTTCCTCGATTCATGAATGCTGAAGTCTTCATATATTGAAAGACGATGAGCTATATTTTTCCCAAAAGAGTGCAACATTATAACTTACGAACCCACTAATCAATTCGTTTTGAGAAATTGTTTCAATTGATGGCACACACAGCGACTGCATTAACTTTGTGATCTCTATTTAATTTTTAAATGAGTGTAAAGAAAAAAAGACTTCCTCATTGAAAAACAAAATCATAATGAAATAATGAATACAAATTCAGAAAAAATATGGCACGAGCTCACTCACCCTCTTATCACAGACTGCCAGCCTACAACACCATCCCACACATAGCCCGAAGAGGCAACGCAACACGCCGTCATGCATTAGGGAGGAGGCAGAGCAAAGAGACTGAGAAACATTTGAGAAAACGGAAGGAGAAAAGAAGGGGAAAATGAGACGTACAGCCTGGTAACTTCCAGAAGGGAAAATGGATCACGCTGCAGAGGAAGGTCGATTGGAGCAGAGGGAGGCCGAGTGAAAGTGGATCGGAAGTGTGAGGACAATTTTTTTTTTCTTCTGCAACGATGCCTGAGAGGCTAAAAATGAATGAGAGGAGGGACAACTTTAGATAGCTTCTGACAGAATGTGATTTCTGACTGTGAAAAAGCATGAGGGGGAAAATGAGTTTGTGATGGTTTCCCACGTCATCATTGTGGCAACGGTGGGGATGATGCAAATCACTTGTGAGTAACAAGCTTCATCTCTCACCTTTGTTATAATGCCAACATACAGAGTAGGCCCAGCGGCAAAGCCACTCAAGCACGCATTGTATGCGAAAGCCTTACAGGAGGGTCGTTCGCCACACGAGTATGTATGTGTGCACGTGTGTGTGCGTGTGTGTGTGTGTGTGTGTGTGTGTGTGTGTGTGTGTGTGTGTGTGTGTGTGTGTGTGTGTGTGTGCAAGCTTTCACAACTTGTAGAAGGTAGAAAGCCTTTTGAAACAGACGATCTGGCCATGCCACCTATGTTTAGCTTTTGACAGGCTGTTCAAAGTGGAGTCAGAAAGAGCCCCAACTCTACATTTTTGTTCCTCTGTCACACGCTTCACTTTTGCCCTATTTGTGTTGACATTCAGATGTGCCTGCTCTTCACAGATTCAACAGAATCCTGTCATGACTGCTGGCAACTGTTCAGCTTAGGTAAACAGTTTTTTTTTCAAAGTCGTTGCCATCATCACTGGTTTGCCTGAGCAAACACCAGTCAGATTATCCGTGTTAAGTGTAACACATTTTCACCAATTGCAACAGTGGATAATAATGTACTTTCTACAATAGACAGTGTTCAATGCACTGTGTGAAAAGGTAAATATGAAGAAACGAAAATGCTTCAGTAAACCCTCGTCATCATTAATTCATAAATGTATTCTTCCCTCTCCTCCACACTAAAAGCAACTTACATCTGTCACAGTGGGGCCATAACATCTTTTGTCACCATAAAGCGGGTTGGGTGGAATTCATAGCTGTTATGATCTGATATCATTTTCAATACAATTTAAAGTATTTTTTGCATAAATCAGAGAAGCTGAATCCAAAACTAATTTAGTGTTTCATTGGCAAGCCTGCTCAGAGTGAAAATCTTTCACCAATGAAACTGTTGCTTTCATATACATGGTACTCTAGCCAGTATAACGTTGCGCCCTATTTTGGTAGAATGGCAAATGGTTTTTGTCTCTTTTAAGAAAAAAACTAACACAGACAACCCTGTATTGACTGCAGGGTTGTCAGAGTAAAAGAGTCAAAGTAAAAGATCACATTCGGTTGATCAGCTGCAATACGCCGACAAACGGTGTGCACCGTCTGTTACAGTGAACATGTAATTTAGTTTTTCCGATCTGACTAGCCAAATCACGCAAAAAATAACTATCAAATAGAAATATCACCCTTAGTCTATTTATGAATGTCTATGAATCCCATACCGGATCGGTCGAGGCTCGGGTTAACAACGGCCGCCATTCGTACTGTTGACCTTCAGGGTGCCAGTGGAAAATGGACTACTGTTGGTGGAAGAAGGAGAGGAGGGAGGTGTGCCCGGAGGAAAAGAGAGAAATGGAACGCCAAGAGTATAGAACTAAGAGTAGGAACTTTGAATGTAGGAACAATGACAGGTAAAGGTCGAGAGCTGGTTGACATGATGCAGAGAAGGAAGGTAGACATACTCTGTGTCCAGGAGACCAGGTGGAAAGGGAGCAAGGCTAGAAGCTTAGTGTCAGGGTTTAAGTTGTTCTATCATGGTGAAGATAGAAAGAGAAATGGAGTTGGGGTTATCTTAAAAGAGGAGTTTGTTAGGAATGTCTTAGAAGTAAAAAGAGTATCAGATAGAATGATGAGTCTGAAGCTAGAAATTGAAGGCGTGATGTTCAATGTTGTTTGTGGGTATGCCCCACAAGTAGGATGTGAGCTGGCGGAGAAGGAGAAATTTTGGTTGGACTTTGATGAAGTCATACAGAACATCCCGAGAAGTGAGAGGGTTGTAATTGGTGGAGACTTCAATGGACATGTTGGCGCAGGAAACAAAGATGATGAGGAGGTGATGGGCAGGTTTGGACTCCAGATGAGGAACGCTGAAGGACAGATGGTGGTTGACTTTGCTAAGAGAATGCAAATGGCTATTGTGAATACTTTCATAGGTAGGTGGTGTGTAGGATGATGCTGGCAGTGAGGAAGATGATGAAACCAAAGGCTGAAGTGAGGACAAAATGGTGGAAGTTGAAAAAGGAAGAGTGTTGCATGACATTTAGGAAGGAGGTAAGACAAGCACTGGGTGGGCAAGAGGTCCTTCCAGATGACTGGCAAACTACAGCGAACATAATCAGAGACACAGGTCGGAAAGTACTTGGTGTATCGAGTGGAAGAAAGGTAGATAAGGAGACTTGGTGGTGGAATGGGGAGGTGCAGGAGTGTAGAGAGTAGAGTGTAGAGTGTGGAGTAGAGTGTAGAGTGTGGAGTGTAGAGAAAGAGGTTAGCAAAGAAGAAGTGGGACACTGAGAGGACGGATGGGAGTAGACAGCAGTACAAGGAGATGCAGCGCACGGTTAAAGTGAAGGTGGCAAAGGCCAAACAAGAGGCCTATGATGACTTATATGCTCGGCTGGACAGCAAGGAAGGTGAGACTGATCTTTACAGGCTGGCGAGACAGAGAGACAAAGATGGTAAGGACCTGCAGCAGGTTTGGGTGATTAAGGATAGAGATGGCAATGTATTAACAGGTGCCAGTAGTGTGATGGCAAGATGGAAAGAGTACTTTGAAGAATTGATGAATGAGGAAAATGAGAAGGAACAAAGAGTAGAACACGTGACTGTTGTGGACCAAGACGTAGCAAGCATTAGCAAGGATGAAGTGAGGAGGGCGCTGAAGAGGATGAAGGGGGGAAAGGCACTCGGGCCTAATGATTTACCAATCGAGGTATGGAAGTGTCTTGGAGAGGTGGCGGTGGTGTTCCTGACTGGGTTATTCAACAAGATCTTAGATGGCGAACAGATGCCTGAAGAATGGAGACAAAGTGTACTCGTGCCCATTTTTAAGAACAAAGGAGATGTGCAGAGTTGTACTAATTACAGAAGACTACAGATGAGCCATACAATGAAACTCTGGGAGTACGACAGATGCAGTGTATGCTTTAAGAATGCTGATAGAGAAGTACAGAGAAGGTCAGAAGGAATTGCATTGTGTCTTTGTAGATCTGGAGAAAGCGTATGACAGGGTGCCCAGAGAAGAGCTGTGGCATTGCATGAGGAAGTCTGAAGTGACTGAAAAGTATGTCAGGGCGGTGCAAGACATGTATCATGACTGTAAGACATTTGTGAGGTGCGCTGTCGGTATGAGTGAGGAATTCAAGGTGGAGGTGGGACTCCACCAGGGGTCAGCTCTGAGCCCCTTCTTGTTTGCTATGGTGATGGACAGGCTGACAGACGATGTTAGACAAGAATCTCCTTGGACCATGATGTTTGCAGATGACATTGTGATCTGTAGCGAGAACTGGGAACAGGTGGCGGAGAAACTAGAGATGTGGAGATATGCCCTGGAAAGGAGAGGAATGAAGATCAGTCGCAGCAAGACGGAATATATGTGTGTGAATAAGAGGGATCCAAGTGCAAGAGTGATGCTACAGGGAGAAGAGATAAAGAAGGTGGAGGATTTTAAGTAAATGGGGTCAACTGTCCAGAGCAATGGAGAGTGTGGAAAAGAGGTGAAGAAGCGTGTCCAAGCAGGCTGGAGCGGCTGGAGAAAAATGTCAGGTGTGATGTGTGATAGAAGGGTTTCAGCTAGGATGAAAGGAAAAGTGTATAAAACCGTGGTCAGACCAGCCATGATGTTTGGACTAGAGACAGTGCCACTGAAGAAAAGACAGGAAGCAGAGCTGGAGGTAGCAGAGCTGAAGATGTTGAGGTTTTCTTTGGGAGTGACCAGGTTGGATAGGATCAGGAATGAGTACATTAGAGGGAAAACTCATATTCGAGGCTTTGAGAAGAAAGTCAGAGAGGCCAGACTGAGATGGTTTGGACATGTCCAAAGGAGAGAGAGCGACTATATCGGGAGAAGGATGCTGAGCCTTGAACTGCCGGGCAGGAGACCGAGAGGAAGACCGAAGAGGAGGTTTATGGATGTGGTCAAAGAGGATATGAAGGTAGCTGCTGTGAGAGAAGAGGATGCACAAAACCGGGATAGATGGAGGACATTGATTCGCTGTGGCGACCCCTGAGGGGAAAAGCCGAAAGGAAAAGAAGAAGTATATTTATGAATGCTCACTCACAAAGACACAGACAGTTGCCCTAATGGGTATTCATTTATCATTCATACAGTTGAGGCAGAGGGTAGAGGGGGGCTACATATTGAGAAAATGACATGAAGGAGAAACTTGTCAGCTTCCATTAAATCAAACATAAACAAAACCCAACGGACCAACCGATGTGTCATTCATACTTTACAGTTGAAATTGGCAGTCAAAACGTACAACAAAAATGTAGAAATTTTTCTGAATAAAATTCTACGCTCACATCAAAAATAAAAATGTTTGTCAGTTGTGTTTATGTGAAGATTTGCTTGCATATTAGCTGCTACAACGAGCCAGTATCAGGACAAGTGATTTAAAGATCCATAAACCATGTGATCGTAATTGGTGCCGTGCATTACACCTAAAACCGGAGATATGTTTTTGTGGAAGTAAAAACCAAACAGTTCTATTTGACACAACAATAATTTGTTCACTTATGTATTAGATTTTGGAAAGAAATGATACTTGGCGAGTGAAGGTTTCCTTGAGTTGCATTCTTATCATGCAAAATCAAAATTATCCATTGTTCCATGAAACCAACAGTGTGATTTGTTTTCAAAAGACTGACTTAATTCTATTGTGACCTGTTGAAGCAAGTAAGGTTTCAAAGAACCCACATTCACCTGAAGCAAAATAGGATGGATTGTCACTCGAAACCCAGGGCCACCAACATGGTACCCAAGAGCACCAGAGAGCCATCAAGGACTACATTAGTAAAAAAAAGTATCATTTCACAATGTAAACAGTGGTAATCATAAAAAAATAAAGTGGCCGGTGGATATTTACCCCAAGTCAAGGAATTTAAGTATCTTGGAGAGTGAGGGCAGGAGGGAGTGGAGCATAGTCTTCTGTGATGCAGGCTTTGTTTCGGTCTGTTGTGGGGGAAAAGGAGCTGCGCAAAAAGGCAAAGCTCTCAATTTACCGATCGCACTACGTTCCAACCCTCACCTATGGTCATGAGCTATGGGCCCTGACCAAAAGAACCAAATAAAAGTGGCTGAAATTAGATTTCTCCGCCAGGTGTTTGGGCTCTCTCTTAGAGATAAGGTGAGAAATTGGGGTCATCCGGGAAGGGCACAGAGTAGAACTGCTTCACCTCCATGTCGACAGGAGCCAGATGAGGTGGCTCGGGCATCAGATTAGGATGCCTGCTGGACGTGTCCCCGATAAGGTATTCCAAGAATGACACAGCACACTCTGGAGAAACGATGTCCCTCAGATAGCCTGGGAACCCCTCACGATCCCCCGGGAGGAGGGGGAACAAGTAGCGTGGGAGAGAGAAGTCTGGGCTTCCCTGCTAAAGCTGTTGCCCCCTCATACCGACTGTACTGCAGATAAGCGCTAAAAAATGGATGGATGGATAATTATTGTGAGATATGGCTAATGTGATCAGTGTCTTCTCAAAACTGAATAGCACGAATCATTAAAGAGAACACATGAAGGTAGTGAACGCTGGTACGTGTGGCTGCCGCTGCTCACCCGCAGAAAAAATCTCCTGTTACTGTAAAGTGTCGTTGAGAGCTTTGAAAGGCGCTTATAAATGAAATGTATTATTGTCAGTTGTCAAGAAGAGTCGTCAAACTCGCGGTAGTGCCGGCTCTTGAAATTCATGTATTGATCTTCATCGGCTTCTCATTGCTTACTTTGACAAGATGCAATTTTAAAAATAACATTGCTAACTTCAAAAAAGTCAATATTTCAACTCTCTGTCCAACAAAAGTCAAACATTTGCATCCTTCTGAATAATTTTAACTCAATCCGTACAAATAAAAAACACAATATGTTATATCATTTTGATTCTTCAAAGTAGCAACCTTTTGCCCAAATACGTCTTAGTAAACTCTGTCGTACAAGAGTGGTCCATCGATGAAAAGATTTCTTCAGCCGTCATCTGTACTTTTTTGAAGTTCTCGGACGTTTCGCCTCTTATCCAAGAAGCTTCGTCAGTAATCTAATCCGGCACCGCCATGTCTGGACAGTAGGGATATATATATATATATAGGGACCTATACCACCACTAAGACTTTAGTTTGCTGACGAAGCTTCTTGGATAAGAGGCAAAACGTCCGACACCTTCAAAGAAGAACAGATGACGGCTGAAGAAACCTTTTCATCTTTTGCCCAAATAATAGCGTAGCACATATTGGTATTTTTCTCGGTCGGTATTATGATGTGGACGACAATTGATGACGTGTCATGGACCATCAGTTCAGAACTGTGCAATATCAAGCATTAACAACTTGAATTTCATGAATTTTCAGTAAATGTATCGACATGTATTTACACAATTATGCTCACACAGTAAGCATGCAGGGCATGCTCCACGAACAAATGGAGGACGTACCTGCCACCAAGAAAACACGCAAGTGGCAGGAAAAGGCTGGACTGTAAAATAGCATGAAATAACTCATCATCACTACAGGTGCAGGCTGGGCAAAGCAAACGCTGGTGGGGGTGGGAGAACAATTTTGCAACAATTGTTTACTGGAACATATGTACCAAATATAAATCAAAGAATCAAGATTTTACCTTCAAAGGGAGGTGATAAAAGCCAAATCAAGACCCCATGAGACCTCCAGATTCCAGTCTGACATAGCAGTAGTGGATAAACATCAGAAGACAGCAAATGTGACAGATGGAGCAATCCCAGATGATAGCAACATCCAAGGACACACAAAAATGCGACGAAAATCCAGTAACTGAAAGATAAACGTGAGGCAATTTGGTGGGTAAAGGCCACAGTGACAAGAGTCATGATTACGCAGGGTACGGGGTTAGTAACTACAAAGCAGGGTGGAGGTTCCCAGCAGCTAGCAGGCACAGCATCCAATATCTCCATGTAGAAGAAAGCAGTGCTGGCAACAGCCAAGATCCTACACAGAGCCATCAACCATAAGGTATTCGTCTGTGTAAGCTCTCAGTCGTACAGGAGTGGTCCATCGAATTATACTAAAATTATACTAGGAAAATACTAAATTCGCGAATTAGGAGACTTAACATAGAGATAAAAAACAAACAGTCAGAAATAGAAACTTATTATCAACGATTACAAACCCACTTACCCACAAAATCTATCAGGAAGTGTGTGAATTTACTAAATCCGGATACACGAGGCACCACAGCAAAACCAAAGAGAGACAAAAGGGTAAATTAAAAAAAAATACTTTTACAGAAACAATCACAGCTACTGGTAAACACGAGAAACATTAGGAATGAGCAAATTTCAAGGGAGAATTGGAACAAAAACTTGTCAGACAGAGATCTCTCAGAGACAGAAAAGGCTGTACTAACCAAAGGTTTAAATTTCCTAGTAACTCCTAAAACAATACCGACAATAGACTACATCACAGCTACTGAATCGGCGATTAAAAATAAACTCGTTTGCAGAGGCAGATGATCTATGCATTAAAATATCAGCCCTTCTCAATAGAGCCAAACCACCTCCGTCCAACAAAACATTAGAAGAGAGAAAGGCGTTAACTACTCTACAAAAAGATACAAATATTACTATTTTGCCAGCAGACAAGGGTAGGTGTACAGTGCTTCTCAACACATTGGATTATGAAGACAAAACAAACAGGTTCATTAGTGATTCTAACACTTATGAGCAACTAAAAAGGGACCCGTCCAATAGATACAAGAAATGATATACTGTCTCCAAAAGTTAGAGAAAGGAAAACATATAGAAAAACATATGTATTTTAAATTATACCCGGAAGAGGCCACGCCATGTATCTATGGACTGCCAAAAATACATAAAGAAGGGTTCCCCCTCAGACCCATTGTTTGTAGCATTGACTCCTCTACATACAATGTAGCCAAATATTTAAAAACTATCTGAGCTCCGTTGGTTGGTAACACAGAATATCACGTAGAGAACACCACAGGGTTTGTAGATTGTTTCAAAGACCTCATATTGGAACCTGAGGAAAGATTGGCATCTTACAATGTGACTTCTCTCTTTACATCTGTCCCAACCACAGCAGCAGTCTCAGTGGTGCGGACGAGACTGCTGGCGGACGTTTCTCTGCATGAAAGAAGCAAATTTATACCGGACCAAATCTGCCAATTATTGGAAATCTGCCTTAATACTACGTATTTTCAATTTAGGGAGACATTTTACAAACAAATTCATGGTTGTGCTATGGGCTCACCAGTTTCGCCCATAGTGGCTAATCTGTACATGTAAGAGATGGAGAAACAGGCCCTCACATTCTTCCCGGGGACAAAACCTAGACACTGGTTTAGATATGTGGATGATACTTTCGTCATAATTAAAAAACAAGAAATTCAGTCGTTCACAGATCACTTCAACTCGGTAGACATCAACATTAAATTTACTCGTGATGACATTAAAGAGAACCAACTAGCCTTTTTGGATTATAAAGTAATTATAAAAGAGGAGAGCACTAAAAAACGAATTCTTTAGGAAGGCTACGCACACTGACCAATACTTACTTTTCGATTCTAACCATCCTCTACAACACAAACTATGAGTTATCAGAACCCTCCAGCATCGGGCTAAAGTTATACCAACAAGCATAGAAGGTAGAGAAAAGGAGTTAAAACATATCAGGAGAGCACTCACAAACTGTGGGTACCCTCAGTGGTCATTTAACAAATGTCAGACAGAAAGAATAGGGAATGAAACCAAAAATTCTGAAGACACAAAAAGGAGAGGAGTAGGAGTACCTAACATTGCAGGGGTTTCTGAAAAACTACAGAGTCCTTTGGTAGCACAAAATTCCTACTTATTTCAAACCGATAAAAACACACAAATTAGTGCATCCAAAAGATAGGCTGCCAAATGAAAAACAAAGTCATGTAGCTTATTCAATATGGTGTAAGAATGAAAATTGTCAAGAGCAATACATTGGGGAGACTAAACAAATTCTCAAAAAAAGACTTTATCAGCATCGCAGAGATAATATGAGTGGGCCTCAATCGGCAGTACATATGCACCTAAAAGCTAGCAACGACTCATTTGACGACAATGAGGTGAAAATATTAGTGAAAGCACATAGATGGTTTGAAAGGGGAGTAAAAGAAGCGATTTTCATAAAACAGCTAAATTCTTCACTAAACCGATATGGTGGTATGAGGTTCAATTTGGATCGTTGGTACAACAGCCTGTTTAGGCAACATAGGATTAGTAATGCTGATGAGGTGATACCGGAGGAAGTGGGGCAATAAGGCCAGTAGTTAGTCAGGACAATAGGAACAATCAGTGGAGCCGCAGGGAGTAGTCCTCTGCTCCCCCCAACCTGAGAGCAGGGACCCAGCATAGCACTGTCCGGCACCACCATGTCTGGACAGTAGGGATATATATATGGGGTCTATACTACCAGTAAGATTTTAGTTCGCTGAAGAACCTGTATGAACAATTCCAGTCTGGTTTCCGCCCCCGCCACAGTACTGAATCGGCTCTCATAAAAATCACGAATGATCTTTTTATGGCAGCCGATGCCGGTTCACTCTCCATCCTCATCCTTCTCGACCTGACCTCAGCCTTTGACACCATTTCCCACCCTATCCTGCTCGACAGACTTTCCACCTTAGGCATCACACATACCCCACTCCGCTGGTTTCATTCCTATCTCTCTGATAGCTTACAATTCATCCAAATCAACTCGTTCACCTCACGGTCCTCTCCTGTGTCCTCTGGTGTGCCTCAAGGGTCTGTCCTGGGGCCACTTCTCTTTATTATCTACCTACTTCCTCTTGGCAATATTTTCCGTAAGTTTGGCATTCACTTTCACTGCTTCTCGGATGACACCCAACTCTACCTCTCCAGCAAACCCGGCGCCTCTCTTCCACCTTCATCCCTCTCACTTTGCCTCTCAGAAATTAAATCCTGGCTTTCCCATAACTTTCTCAAGCTTAACAGTGAAAAAACCGAACTTCTCCTTGTCGGTACCAAATCGGCACCCTCCACAAAACTAACAGTTTCTCTCTCACCATTGACAGTTCAACCGTGTCCCCCTCCCCTCAGGTCAAGAGCCTGGGTGTCATCCTCGATAGCTCAGTATCTTTTCAGTCCCATATAAATAACATAACTCGGCCTGCTTATTTCCACCTCCGTAATATTAACCGTCTCCATCCCTCGCTCACCCCTCCCACCACTGCTATCCTTATCCACAGTCTCGTCACCTCCCGCATCGATTATTGCAACGCACTTCTCTTCGGTATCAATCAGAAATTTCTCCATAAACTCCAACTCGTCCAAAATTCTTCAGCATGGATCATCACTAGAACACCCTAATTTCACCACATCACCCCTGTCCTCCAGCACCTCCACTGGCTACCTGTTAAACATCATATCGAATTCAAAATACTTCTGTTTACATTCAAAGCCGTCCATAACCTTGCCCCTCCCTATCTTTCTGACCTGCTTCAAATCTCTGTTCCCTCTCGGTCCCTCAGATCCTCATCCTCCCTTCACCTCTATGTGCCCTCTGCCCGTCTCACCACGATGGGATACAGAGCTTTCAGCCGCTCTGCTCCCAAACTCTGGAATTCTGTTCCACCCAACATCCGTAATATTGACTCCCTCCCTATTTTCAAGGCTCACCTCAAAACCCACTTGTTTAAAATTGCTTTCAATGTCTAGTTCTATCTGCTATTTTATTATGTATCATTTTACTTATGGTTTTATTTATTTTACTTATGTGCTTTGTTTTTTTGTTTTTATTGTAAAGTGTCCTTGGGTGTTTTGAAAGGCGCTTGAAATAAAATGTATTATAATTATTATTATTAAGAAGCATCTTTGATGGGAAGCGAAACGTCCGACACCTTCAAAGAAGTACAGATGACAGCTGAAGAAACCTTTTCATCTATTAGGTATTTGGTGTGTGTGTGTGTGTGTGTGTGTGTGTGTGTGTGTGTGTGTGTGTGTGTGTGTGTGTGTGTGTGTGTGTGTGTGTGTGTGTGTGTGTGTGTGTGTGTGTGTGTGTGTGTGTGTGTGTGTGTGTGTGTGTGTGAACATGTGCATTCCACACAGGGAGGCCAGAGATGGAATTGAATCCAATACTTCTGCACCGTGAGGTCGACGCCCAATGTACAAGGTAAAACCTCCATGGATGTTCATAACCAGGTAGCTGGCATAGTCTACCGAAAAATCTGTGCAGTTTCTGTACTGGAAACCCCAAGATCAAAATGGGAAACACCTCCAAAGGTGGTGGAGAAAGACCCAGAAAAGATCCTGTGGGACTTCCAGATACAAACCGACAAGATGGTAATAGCGAACCAATATCATGTTCATAGATAAAGGATATGGGAAAGCCGTTGTGGTGGATGTAGCGGTCCCAAGTGATGGAAAGATCAGAAAGAAGGAACAAGAGAAACTAGAGAAAATCCAAAGTGCGGAGAGAGCTGGAGAGAACCTGGAAAGTAAATGAGACAGTCATTCCCGTGCTGGTTGGAACACTCAAGGCAGTGACCCCAAACTAGTTGAATGGTTGCAACAAGTGTCCAGCTCAATGCAACCCCACAAGTACTTTAGTGAGGTCTTTACTGAGATGGCTGTAGTTAGAAGGAGGAGGAGGAGGTGGGTGCCATGGCTGTGTCGTGTCCATCACACATACACACTGTTTGTTTGAAAGCAAAATGAAGAGAAAAGAGTAAGTGGTGACAGTTTTTCACCACTGGCAAAGACATTGAACGACTTATTTATCTTAAATAACATCTACAAATAAATATGCAGACTGTGGTGTCGTGCTATGATGCAGCTCCTCCATCACAAAATAACCAACAGGTTTACGATTTCAACCAGTATTTAAAAATAAAATGTTGAACTCGCCATGGGAACGACATGTGATTTTTGTGGTGACATCACATAGTATCAAAAACCGGTACAATAAGGCAAACAAAAGATAGTTGTTCAAAACAACATACCAGTTTCAGGTAATTGGACAGAGGCCCTGACATTGATGTTACCCATAATGTAGGTGATAACTTTTTTTCACTGGGATAGAGATTAGACAGAATATAAATTATCATATTTAAAAGTTTCATGTTGTTATATTTTATATGCTGACTTGAGAACACAATGAAGGCACAGATGGCCTGGGGTCAATCTAAATTAAACAAACACAGCCTATTAACCTGTCGTCTTCACCTAGGAGATCTGGCCTTGGACAAAATTTAGGAGTTGGGAAAGTCCTTCGTCACACAAGTACTTTAGGACTTGAAACTCACTCACAAGAAGAGCTCTAGCCAGGTTCCAAATTTATCAGTTCATGGAAAAGACAACCAATTAAAAAATATATATTTTATTGCTTACAGCTGTTGGTGCTTAGAACATCCAGGGGCGTGGTATTCTAATCAAGAAAACTATGTTTTACTAATGCATCACTTTAATTTGCATATACTCTCAACAAAAAGCTTGGCAGAGGGCTGCAGAATTCGGGCGTCTGTCTTGAATGACTATGTCCCTGCCGGCAGTAAAAGACAATCTTTCTGTGTCCGATCGAACATCTCTGACAGATACCAAGTGAAGAAGGTTTTATCGATGCAGCTTGATGGAATTTACAAATGTCTCTGGGAAGCAGAATTAAATTGGAATTGGTTTAACACGGATAATTTTATGTTAGGTTTTTTTTACAGTTTAATTATCCAATGTCGTCTTTTTAAACACTGCATTCTTTATCCATGATGCATTCTTCTGTACTAAGATCAGTAGTATTAGATTGTCATAGATTATTAGCTCTGCATCACACACACGCGTTCGGAAAACTAAGGAGGGTTACGGTTGGAGAATTAAAGGTGATTTTTCTTCGCAATTTCCACCACAGCTGTGATCACTTCAATTTTTTTTTCCTTTTGCTTTTAGCCCACCTCAACAAATTTCAAGTTTATTTCTGGAGCCATTTTCCATTCCTGGATGCAAAGTACTCTTCAGGGAGTAACAATTAGAACAATGAAAAAAAAAGATGGTCAAAACAATGTATTTATAACATAAATACAGTGAACGCCATCCATCCATCTTCCGAACCACTTTATCCTCCATAAAACACAAAAACAAGTCTCATAGTGAGTCAAAAGCTAAAAAAATTAACATATAAAGATGAGCCCACATTTGTGGATGGCAGCAGATACAATCTAAATATAATTTTAAAGCATAATGCCTCTCTTGCGTGCACCTCCACCGAAATACGCAGCGCTCAAACACCTGCTGCTCCGACGGTTCACGTTATCGGCCTCTGAGAGAGCAGACAGGCTTCTTTCTCTTCCCGGACCCGGCGATGGAACAGCAGTGGACCTGATGGACAAAATGTTGTCGCTACTAGGTTCGGATGACGGCGGATTCCTGTTCCCCCACGTGTTCCTTCGCCAGCTACCGGCCTCTGTGCGCGCCGTGCTAGCCAACTCGACGTGCCTAGCCACCGGCGACTACCGAGGTTTGGCTGAAGAAGCGGACCGGGTGCTTCTGGCGACACGGAGGTTCGCCGTGCAAGGCGTGACGGCCGAACCCCTCGGCGGAGCGGCAGCGAACATCGACCCGACCCTAGTAGCCGGAGTGGTCACGCGGAAGCGACACGAGAAAGCCCTCTGTTTTTTCCACCAGCGGTTTGGCGCCAAGGCCCGACGCTGCACACCACCCTGCACCTACGACGCTCCGGGAAACGCCAGCGCCGGCACCCAATAGCGGCCGTGGGTGCCGGCAACGAAAGCGAGCTGCTTTTTATCACAGACTCCTCGTCAGGTAGACGTTTTCTGGTGGACAGCGGGGCACAAGTAAGCCTGCTGACGCCCACGGCCTCGGACAAGACGGCAGGTGGATGTGGGCCTCCCCTGCGCGCAGCTAACGGCTCGCCCATCGCCAGCTTTGGCACCAGGTCGGTAACTGTGTGTTTCCACGAACGAAAATTTGAGTGGGACTTTATTGTGGCCTCGATTACAGTTCCGATAATCGGCGCGGATTTTTTATGCGCTCATGGACTGCTTGTGGACATTGCTAACCGTCGTTTGATCAACGCCATCTCTTTCGCCACTTTCCCATGTGAGGCTGGAGGGCTTGGAGCGTTGACGCACGCAAATTATTTAACGTCAGGTAACGCCTGCTGACCGATTATCCGTCGTTAACCACACCCGCCTTTTCCAATGCCGATACAAAACACGGGGTACAACATTTAATTCCCACGGTTGGCCCGCCAGTTTTTGCCCGCGCTCGTCGCCTCGACGCGGCAAAATTGGCAATGGCGAAAGGGGAGTTTGCGACGATGGAGCGTTTGGGCATCGTGAGGCGTTCCAACAGCCCGTGGGCCTCACCATTACACATGGTGCCCAAAAGTGACGGTTCTTGGCGGCCGTGCGGTGATTTTCGTCGGCTTAATAATGTAACCACACACGACCGTTACCCAATTCCGCACATCCAGGACTTTTCCGCACGTTTGGCCGGAGCCGTGATCTTTTCCAAAGTTGATCTCGTTCGCGGTTATCACCAGGTTCCGGTACGGGCAGAAGATGTGCCAAAAACTGCAGTAATAACCCCTTTTGGCCTCTTTAAATTCCTCCGTATGCCTTTTGGCCTGAAGGGGGCGGCACAGACCTTTCAGAGACTGATGGACTCAGTCTTGCGAGGCCTAGATTTTGTGTTCGTCTACCTCGACGACATTCTTGTGGCCAGCCCTTCACCAGAGGAACACCTGTCGCACTTAACCGAAGTTTTCAAGCGCCTTGATTCGCACGGCCTTATAGTCAACCCTGTGAAGTGCCAATTTGGTTTGCCCAAGATCGATTTCTTGGGGCACCGCATTTCTCCACAGGGTGCCATCCCCTTACCCGCCAAAGTGCAGGCTGTGGTGAATTTCCCCCGCCCAGCCACAGTTAAAGCTTTGCAGGAGTTTTTGGGCATGATAAATTTTTACAACCGTTTTCTTCCTCACGCAGCCGACCTCCTACAACCCCTCTACGGCGCCTTGAGAAAAAAGAAAGCTAATGAACCCGTCGAGTGGGCCCCGCAACGAGTGCAGTCCTTTGAACGAGCCAAGGAAGCTCTTGCGGGTGCAACTCTTCTGGTCCACTTGATCTCAACCGCACAGGTGGCCTTGACTACCGACGCGTCTGATGTTGCCGTAGGGGCGGTGGTTGAGCAGCTTGTGGAGAACGAATGGCAGCCCCTTGCACTTTTCGGTCGGAAGCTGCAAGATAACGAACGCAAGTATAGTGTTTTCGACAGAGAGTTGTTAGCACTCTATCTTGCAACGCGCCATTTTCGTTTCCTCCTCGAGGGGCGCCGGTTCACCGCCTACGTAGATCATAAACCCCTTACATTCGCCATGTACAAGGTGACCGAACCGTGGTCGGCCCGACAGCAACGGCATCTAGCGGCTATTTCTGAATTCACAACAGACATTCGGCATGTGGGCGGCAAATGTAACCCTGTGGCCGATTGCCTGTCACGCGCGATCGTTTGTCCAGTCCAGCTCGGGGTGGATTTTTCAGAGATGGCCACGGCCGAATCTGAGGATCCGGACATCCACGAACTCAAGACAGCAGGCACGGCCCTGAAACTGGAGGAGGTGGCAGTGTGTGAAGGGGGTCCCGCTCTCCTCTGCGATGTGTCTACGGGTCGCACTCGTCCCGTGGTTCCGCAGGAGTGGCGTTGGCGAATTTTTGATTCAATTCATTCCCTTTCACACCCTGGCGTCCGGGCGTCAGTCAAACTACTTGGGGCCAAGTTTGTCTGTGTGTGGCATGTCAGCGCGCCAAAGTCCACAGGCACACCCGGGCGAACCTAGAAACTTTTCCGATTCCGGCCAGGAGATTTGACCACGTCCATGTGGACCTGGTCGGGCCCCTCCCTCCTTCGCAGGGTTGCACACATCTCCTCACTATGGTCGATCGGACCACTAGGTGGCCGGAAGCTGTCCCCTTGTCCTCCACAACCTCGACAGACATTGCCCGCGCATTTCTGTCATCCTGGGTCGCACGTTTCGGCACGCCGTCCGATATCACTTCGGACAGAGGCCCCCAGTTTGTGTCCGAGCTCTGGTCGGCCATGGCGCAGTCCTTGGGTGTGCAGGTACACCGCACTATGGCCTACCACCCACAGGCTAACGGGATGTCTGAACGTTTCCACCGGTCACTTAAAGCTGCGCTACGGGCCGCACTATCGGACGGTAACTGGGTTGACCGGCTTCCGTGGGTCCTGCTCGGGTTACATTCAGCTCCTAAAGAAGACCTTAACGCCGCTCCGTTAGTACTCGGTCAGCCACTCCGCATCCCTGGTGAATTTCTGCCTGAAGCTTCGGGTGCACCTTCTTTCCCCCTTTTGCCAGGGGAGCCCCTGGCTCCAGCACCATTTCGCCACGGCGTCCCCAAAATATTCGTTCCGTCTGCTCTTAGGTCAGCCCGTTTCTTCTTCGTGCGTCATGATGCCCACCGCTCTCCCCTCCGGCCGCCGTATGATGGCCCGTTTAGAGTGCTCGAACACGGGCAAAAGAATTTTGTGCTCGATATGGGTGGGAGAAAGGAGGGCATTTCAATTGACAGACTCAAGCCGGCTCACATAATTGCAGGCGAGGACGTTTCGTCGGCCCAGGTCCCACGTCGCGGACGCCCTCCAAAACCTCCAGCCTCTCCGCGGCATGCCAGGGTTGAGTGTCGTTCCCCCACTCAGTTCTCACCCGGATCACCTGCCCGAGCAATTTCACCTTCACCACCGAACGACGGACTGCATAGTCGTTGTGGCAGGCTGGTCAAGCCCCCTGCAAGATTTTCTGGGGGGGCTGTGTGGCGGGCACTAGGACCAGACATCTCACCCAGCAGGTGTACGGGAGGGGGCGGGTTTATATCACATATATTTCACTGCAGTTTCCGTTTTGTCTCTCTTCTACTTGCTCGCAGTTGGAATAAAGACGTACTCCAATCGACCGTGTGTTCTCATTCCTCAACTGCTACAATAGGATCCTTTCGATCATAGGTGTCAAAATCAAGGCCCTAGGGCTAAATATGACCCACCTTATCATTTTATTCAGCCCGTGAATGCAAATGAAGCATGTCAAGTGCCACAATGCTTGCTAAAGTCTGAACCACAATTTCAAATTGTTCCACAATAACAGTCATTATGTTTGACTTCAAATTTGAAAACTAGTTATTCATTCATTCATTCATTTGTTGGGCGCTCTTTATGTAATACGTAGAGGAGATGAAACATTTTAATGGCTTCCCCAAATACATAACGGCCCCCGAGAGGAAACCGTAATGGCAATGTGGCCCGCTGCAAAAATTGACTTTGACACCTTTGCTTTAGATGTCATGTTTAATTTAATTTATACTATATACTACATTGTGTAATCTAATGTTTGTATTATTTGTGATGTTGATGGATAAAAGCAAAATTATGGATTCACATTCAAATTCAGATAGAGAGAACTGGACTAATCATTAAGTAGGATTTTCATACCCTGGTGTTCACATGCACTTTCTCTCATTGTGAAAATGTACTTGGGAATTATTAATCCTGGTCTCACATGTTGTGGTTTTGGTGGATTTAAACGGATTTTCAGATTTCAAATGAGGATGTGTCACTCTTGGGAATGACTAGAGGAGTGTTTGATTTCAAACATTGGAAAATAACCAAAAGTGTTAATTAGGATTCCTTCGTCCAGGCTGATGTCCACATGTAACAAAGGTCATCTTGTTCGAACCGGCCCTGGGCTCTAATCCGCGTGAACAAGGTCCCTAAACCAGCCGAAGATGGCAAAAAGCCCATGCTCCTTGCCCACAGCAACTGATCCTGTTGCTCTTCTGTCTTGTTTTGCATAAAATACAAAGACAACCTATCTGTTTTATTGGAGGATAAAGGGTATCAATCAGAAAATATTTATAACTAAGAAGTTGAAAAGATGATTTGATCTTTGTTGATAATGTTTATTCCACAGTTCATCGAAAATGTATTCTTTTCTTTTGCTGTGATAGACAATTATAACATGCTTTCCTAGGTGAAAACACAGTTTGCAAGACGAGGTAAAAGGTGTTCAAGGGTCCGTGCTGTCTTCTGCTCCAGGTGTTCTGAGCCTTTGTCTGATCATCACAATGTTTCCTTGTTAGTATTTGAGTGTGAACGATTGCTGCTGTTTTAAAGTGGCTATTGAGGAGGAGAGCTGCTGGATGCTCCATCAGCAATTTCCTGTTTCCTGGCATTTACATATTCTATCCATCTACATTGCTTATCCTCACAAGGATCATGGGAGCATGCAGCTATCTTTGGGCAATAGGCAATAGTTGCCCGTCAATTGCAAGGCACATAGATATGAACAACAATCCACAGTCACCCTCACACAGAGGGACAACTTAGAGTGTTCCATTAACCTGCCACGCATGTCTTTGGGATGTGGAAGAAAACTGGAGTACCTGGAGAAAAGCCACACAAACTCCATAGCGGAAAGCCAAAGCTGGAATCAAACCCCATACCGCTCCGCCATTGACACAGTAAATATTGGCCCACTGGAACACCAATCTTTTTTTTTTGTTTCTTACAGTTTAAAATGAGCATAGGGAGAAAACACACGTGACCAATATGCTGTGGTATATATTTTGTCACCCAAGATCTCCCTCTCAATCAATTACCATAGTGCAGCTTGAACGAATACGACCGAATTGACATGTTGAATTGTTGCATCATAGCTGTCAACACAGCAATATATTGCCCATTTTCAACCAGTCTTGCTCTTTAACACAGTTCATATTTGTAAGCAAATGATGTTACCTAGCATCACACCTTTAACATTTAGAATTAATTATCTTCTTCACAAACAAAAGCTGGTAAACATCTCTTTTCAGCATCTCGGAAAAGGTTGAGGGCATTATATTATTCTTCGGAAAATTAAGCGCAGCAGGGCCTTGGCTCGAAAGCTTTGCAATCGCCAGAATTACTAAACAACAGTAGCCAAATTGAACTGTATAGTAACACTTAGCAGTTTTTTTGACGACGATACTAGTGCAGCGTGTTCTACCGGAAACAAATTCCTTGTGTGTTCTACATACTTGGCAATAAAGATGATTCTGAGTCTGATTCTGATTCTGATTCTGATGACTGGGAGCCTGTTTTGTTTGTTTGCTTTGTTTTCCTTTCTGGCCAGTCCGCTCTGAAAGTTGTTTGGCTTTCTAACCACACACTCCCTGAGTGGCTCTGTGTGTTTGATTTGCAAATGAATGCAGATGTATTAAGTCATTGTGAATGCACTTGCATTCATAACTTGAGATGAGAATGTTTGCATTCACATGAATGTAGGGGCAGCTGAAAAGGATGCCAAAAGGTGACACATGGAAGACAAACCCAAGTCTGAAGTTTTGACACTGTGTTAATATGAACTATAAAAAGAATACAATGATTAGCACATCGTTTTGAAGCTATATTAATTGAATGCACTGTAAAGACAAGATTTTTAATATTCAAACTTATAGCCTATCGTTTTTAGCAAGTGACCATGTACTCATTCACCGCCATTCACACATTTATTCGGGAATTGAAAATATGACGCGGAGCGCCATTCCCGAATTAGTTTGTTTTTTTTTTTCCTTGCTCGGTTGCCGATAAGCCCCTGCCAGACCTCTGGTAATGTTTTCCCTTTTACAAGGGGGCAGCATTTCCCATTTTTCCATGTTAGAGCTGCATGAACCAAAATGTATGTATTGCATTGTATTTTGGACAGCCACCCTCATTTCAAGCTCATATAACTCCAGACCCATATAGGTTAGGAATTTAACATTTTTCTGATGAAAGAATATCGTCTAAGGCTTCTTATGCTACATTGGATGTTTATGTAGTCCTAAAACTCAATATCCTGTGGGTCCTGGAATTTGAGTGACAGTGGCAAAAACCCTGGCATTGGAGTAGACACATTTTTTCACGTCTGGGAGTGAATGTGTTAACTTTGGATTTTAAGGCTGCAACACATTCCCAAAAAGCTGAGAGAGCTGTTATGCTCATTAAGCACATGTTTGCAAAACCTGACTGGTGAACAAGCTAATTGGAAACGGAAAAGGACAACCGATGCCTGCGGACAACTTGTGTCCATAATTTGTAAAATCACTTCAAAGACTTCTACTGAGCATATTTTACAAAAATTCCACGGCATATAGCTATATTCTACGTTTTAAGACTTGCGCCGAATATTCAGGAATTCTTGTTTTTGAGTTGATGACGATGCCTGACGTGACGTCACGTCTGGAACGCCCCTGACCGAGAAAGCGACACACAATGCATTTTGGGTAATTTGTTTGGTCTGAAAACTTCGTGTTGATCCGTGTTGATGGTGAAATTAGAAAGAAAACATAAATAACGCGATGGTTAATCGTTGTGTGTTGCTCCAAGCTTACCATTTGATACAAGTTGACACAAATTCCCAGCAGACAAATCAGCCCATTTCCAACGGAGCATGGGCACCATCTTGTGCATTTTCTGGGACGCTACATTGGAGTCCTGAAAGGTCGAATTTATACAGGAGGACTTCTTTAATCAATTGCAAAAATTTATGCTTTCCTCTTCAGAACTATTTGAATCATATTCATAACTGGATGAGTAACACAAAAGCATCTTCTCTGTATCTGAAGCCATTGTTTTGATTCTAGAGCAAGGCAAGACGAACAAGGGGGCGGGACCTTCTGAAACTCGGCATCTCTGAGGTCATTTGGAAGTAGTTTTGGGACATTTTAACTCATTTTATTGGTGTTTTGCATTTGACTAAAAATATCAGCCTGTGTGTTTTGGGTACTTTAGATGCCATAAAACATTTTTCTGATGTCAGTTAGGAAATGGTGTCGGTTGTCCTTTAAACTCCACCATGAGAAGTGGAAATGTGTTTTGGGTTCTGATGAGTCGCATATTTCAAATTGACTTTAGAAATTGTGTACGTCTCGTCCTCCGGCAAAAAAGGAAAAAAATATCAAAACGATTCTAAATTCATCTGTGTAAGCTCTCAGTCGTACAGGTACCAGAGAAAATAGGGAAATCAGGCCAGTCGTCAGTCAGGACAATAGAAGCAATCAGTGGAGCCGCAGGGAATATAGTCCTCTGCTCCCCCCAACCTGAGAGCAGGGACCGGTCATAGCAGAGGCCGGCACCGCCACGTCTGGACAGTAGGGATATATATATAGGGCCGAAACTACCAGCAAGACTTTAGTTCGCTGAAGAAGCTTCTTGGATAAAAAGCGAACAGTACGACACCTTGAAAGAAGTACAGATGACGGATGAAGAAACCTCTTCATCGATATTCTTGATTCAACAGGATTCAACTGACTTCTTGATTCAATTAAAACAGGCTTCTGTGATGGTATATGGTTGTATTTGTGCCAAAGGCATGGGGAACTTACATCGCTGTGAATGCAAAATTAACATTAATTAGCTTTCTGTTCCTGAGACGGATCAGTCCGTCTGTCCGTCACTGATGATGTACACCACTTGTGTTAAAGTCAAGGCCGGGTGGCCCGCGACATAATTTTATTCGGCCCACAAAGGCAAATCAGGCATGTCAAGTGCCATGATGCTTACTAAAGTCTGAACCCAATTTTTTTATTGTCATATCTAAAGTCATTATTATTGTCTTCAAATTTGAAAACTAGCATTTTGCATTTTGTAAACAATATGTTTAGAAGCTGAAACATTGTAATGGTTTCCCCAAGTCCATAGCGGCCATCGAGAGAAGACTGTAACTACAATGCGACGGCTTAGACACCCCTGATATACACCAATCAAGAATCCAAAAGAATAAAATAAAAATCCACCTACAAAGCTTCAACAAATTGTGTCCTCAGTTCCCAAATGTTTACTAAATTCGGTGAAATGTCAAAGTGATGTAACATGACCCTATCCAAGCTTTTTTGGAATGTATTACAGCCCAAAAAATCCAAGCAAATTATAAAGTTCTATAAATCAGAAAGTTTATTAGTTACTGTGTTTGTAGTGCATTCAATTAAACGTAGGTTTGCACATGTTAAAAAAAAAATAATGATTTTCTGTTTTCATTTATTCTTTTTAAAGTTCAACAATGTCTTAACTTCATTGTACAGACACTGTTTTTCCCCTTAATAAAAAAGCTCTCATTTTGATACATACGCATGTAAATGTGACATCAAAGTGAACGGATTTGATAATGAATGACTATGACCAAACCACGGTTCATAACAATGTCATAATTTTTTTAACATCTCCAAGGAAAAACAATATCACATCTTCTGTTTCTGCTGTCGACTCACTTTTTCTTACACGCATTCTCACACTCTTCTACCTCACTCAGGGGGCTCATAACGCACCTAATTCTCCGTTCAGACTTGCCGCAGTCTTGACGCCCACCCGCCCTCCTTCATCCCCGGTGATCTTGCAGACAGTGTCAGTGTGATGAGACAATGTGCAGTGATTTGATTTGTGGGCCATAACTTCCTCATCTGGTGGTTTTCTGTCGACAATAGCACCCTTCAAAAGAACAATCTAAGCCTCAATTTTAACGGGTCCCTGCCTGTTCTTAGGCGGTCAATCCTAGCGTTCCCAGGATGCACTGCATGATTACCTCAGAGACACTCACATCATATCGACCTCCCCTGACTGGGATATTATAGCATGGATGATCTAATGAAGAAACGTGATGCTGTTTACCTGAGACATTTTGATTGTTTGATCTCAAGGACAAGCGGCTATGGCCTCCAAACAGGCATCAGTAAATCACTTTTATGAGTTGTCAAGTTGTTTGTTACCTCTCCACAATGTTTTTAACTGACTGTATTTCAAAGGAGCAAAGTAATGCTCACTGATTAAAACAACACAACAGACCCGCAGGAAATATTTTTAACGCATGACCAAATCTTTCGGATCTTTGTTAAACAACAGTAAACAATCAATTTCAATCTTTATTATTGTGCTTCAAGCTTCAGTGGAGACGCCTCAATAGCATTATGGTGTCCTTGCATAAAGCTTTCTCCAAAGCTGCTAAGGCAAAGTGGGATCTACACAATGTAACATTTTTGCAGTTTTGTGAAGTTAAGTCTTCATCACTCCATCGACGAGTCTTGATGAAATCGCAAGGTATAAAAATCTGCTTCTTGTGGAAGCGGATATCACTGAACTGCGTAAGTAGCAGTAGGTGTTGAACATGTGAAAGTTTAAATGGGACTTGCTGTCAAGCATTTGGTGGCTGGTCCTGCCCCCATGAGGCCAAGAACAGCCGCAAGGTGAAACATGCACCCCCACCCTTCCATTGGCTCACCACCTGTCTGGGAGGCGCAATGGTCAGGAATCAGATCCTGCGCCACATAGAGAAGTTCAAGTAACTTGGGGCCTTGTTGATGATCAGGAGCTGTGCATCATGACGAAAACAGTAAGATCACAGATGCAAGAGGCCAAAGTGAGTTTCCTTCACAGAGTCTCTCTCTTAGAAATATAACGAGAAGCCCACTAGTTTTATCCCTGCGATGTTGATAAAGTCTTTATTACAAAAGACTTTATCAACATCGCAGGGATAATGCTAGTGGGCCTCAATCGGCAATACTTATGCACCTAAAAGTTAGCAAACACTCATTTGACGACAATGAGGTTAAAATCGTAGCGAAAGATAATAGATGGTTTGAGAGTGGAGTAAAATAAGATATTTCTATAAAACAGCAAAACCCTTCACTAAATCGACATGTTGGGGTGAGGTTTAATTTGGATCTTTCTTACAAGAGACTTCTTAGACCACAAAGGCTGAGTTGAGCTGGTGAGGTGATACCAGAGCAAATCGGGTAATTAGGTCAGTCGTAGACCCCATAATCGGGCACGACAATAGAAGTAATTAGTGTAGCCTTAGGGAATGGTCCTCTGCTCCCACCAACCTGAGAGCAGGGACCTATCATAGCAGAGGTCTGGCACCGCCACCTCTGGACAGTAGGGATATATATATATATATATATACATATATATATAGAGAGCCAATATTACCAGCAAATATTAGTTTGCTGACGAAGCCTCTTGGATGAGAAGCGAAACGTCCGATACCTTCAAAGAAGTACAGATGACGGCGGAAGAAAACTTTTCATCGACGGACCACTCCTGTACGACTGAGCTTACACAGACGAACGAGAAGGTTGGTTACCCAGAAAGGGCTCAGAGGAGAACTACTCCTACTCCACAATGAAATGAGCGAGATAAGTTGCCTCTGCCATCAACATGGACCCAGGTACCGATTGAGTATGGCTCCTACTGTTGACACAAAGAAGCCTGCCAACCTAGAATATTTATGAAAAATTGTGTACTGCGTTTCTACGTAGTTTCTCAATAAGGCAATCGCAGCTTCAGTGTGCTACCACTAACCCAGTTTCTAAAGTAAACAACCAATAGGGGACACAAAATAGTGTCTTATTGTGCCGGTCCCAAGCCCGGATAAATACAGAGGATTGTGTCAGGGAGGGCCCCTGACGACTGGTTCATACAACAAAGAAGGCGCAGAAAAGTGCTTAAGATTGAATGACGGTGTCTTTATTGTTGTGTCACATTATTTGTTATTTAGTTTTTGTTGTTGTTTTAACTTCAAGATGGCGCTGTGAGAGCGACTGCCTTTACAGCAGCTCCTGTATTTTGTTGTTCTACTTTTTACCTTCCTTTCCTGTTCCTTTTATAACTTTGCTGCTGTGAAATGTACATTTGTCTACTGCGAGACCATCCAATCCTATCCAATCCAAATCCTATACAAAATGCCGCTCTGAAAGTGTCAGTCAAAATTGAACTATGTTACAGTATATTTGTAAAGGCAGATGAGTGAATGCAGCCCTTGCATTTACTCTGTTGTGCAAATCTGCTGAATGTTTGTGAATTACCTCCCATACATTCATTTTTGTTTATAGATGTGTTACGGTGCAAAGTCATAATTAATATACAGTGAGACCTCAACTTACAAACGCCTTATAATACGAACTTTTCATGAACGTCAAATTTATGAAAATTAAGCCTTATAATAAGCACTATTTTCATAATACACACCCACCACGGCCGGTCCATCAAGCACACGACCTTAGGATCTGGCGAAAGTGCTCTTCGGCGGTAGCACACGATCGAATCGCGCTCCAGCCGGCGCTACTTTCCATAGCCCTTCTCATTGAATGCACACGTCGATCGCCTACTTGGAGCTTTTTGCTGATAATTTTACTATTATGGGACCGGAAAATAAACACCACAGGCTCGTGTTCAGCCTCGGTTCAAAAAAAGGTGCGTTACTATGAATAAATTGAAGAAACTACCAGCCGAACACGTCTACTCTGCTCTGTTTGTTTGTCATCCAAGACTTGGGGTGCGTTCACGTTCGAGAATAGTGCACGACTTCTTATGACTCTAGGCTGTTTGGAAAGCATTGGCAAACTGAATGAGCGGTGACAAACACTTGCCAACGTTTTTGTGTTGCTACACTTGAACACCCCCCCCTGTCAAGATGCGATAGAAGTGATTGTGATTGGCTAAAGGGTAGAGTCATGTGTCATGGTAAGCCAATCAGAGCTAGTGTTTTCACACACACCGGAACAGCGTATCAATAGTCACGCTAAATTGTCACGTGCGAGTTGACAGCTCAGGCGTGGCTGCCGCTCGCGACACTTCAATTTCATTTCATTTCAACGAGTCACTGTCACCTCACCATGATTACGACGCAAGTGCATCGCTATGTCTTGTGCTCCAAAAGTTTGCTTGTGCTCCAAAGGTTTGCTTTGCAAGAGGTGATTGTTAGACGCGAGTGTGCCATTTTATTCGCCCCGCCCACCTTCTTTTGTCACGTTTTATTCCACGTCCGTGGAATCAGCGGACTCGCGCCTTTTGTTGTCATAAAATCTCTGCCAGCACCTACGGGACTCGAAGTGAATGCAGATGACATCGAGGTTGCTGACCATAATGAGGTCATCAACACAGAATTTGATTTGCCTTCAAGAGGACATGCAAAAGCAGGCCATTCAACAGTTGATGTGCAGGCTTTTATTGAACAGTTCCATTCAGAAAAGGCTATAAGAATCATCAACATGATGAATGCCAATGTGATGCCTCAGTTTCGTAAGACCTTACAAGTCAGAAAGCAACATGTGTCAATTAAGAGCCATCGATGGCCATCACAAATGTAAATAAAGTGACTTTATTATATAGTGCAGTGTATTTCTTTCATTACAATACAATAGCACATTTATTATACATAGGATAAGGTAGGTTGTGTGCAGTTTTAAGGCTTATTTAGTTGAAAAGTATATTTTATGGAAACCCGGGAACGGATTATTCCCATTTTAATGGTTTCCTATGGGAATCTTTTTTTGAGGTACACACTTTTCGCCTTGCACACTCTGTCAGGGAACCAATTAAGTTCGTAAGTTGATGTCTCACTGTACTGGACAGTTGTTTAAAGAAAATGCCCTCACACTCAAACCCAAAACCCACACAGACACTTCAATGTCTCTCTCGCTTGTCAAGCTGGGGTTCTTAGTGACGAGAATCTTTCTGCAACCATGTTGCACACTGTAACTGCTGTGCAGAGGTGTAATAGCATTTGCCACCAAGCTGTTGCTGTTGCCCATGAGACAAGTCTTTATCAAATTCACACCTAGTGATTATGCTTCACCACTGCATCAGTGGTCAGTTGTGCAGCCAGTGGTTGGTTCAGAGAGCATGAACAGATAGGAAAGACACATATTCAGTAGTTGTCGGCATGCCGGGAACAGTCCAGATAACACAGATCATACTTCCAAGGTAGCTCGGGATGACTGACTTCTGGTGTGCTGACCTTTCATACAAATTGCCACCCTTTTCTGTTTTTGTTTTGTGGGTGTGTGTATGTCTTTTATCAGTTTCTAGACATTGCATTTCAATAAATGAAACATTTCAATTACAAGAAATACCTGCGTTTGGCATATGCCTATTGTTCACCCTTCAATCAGCAAAGGAAAAAAAATACAGGAGAGGACACCCGCTAACAAAGGAGCTATCGTGTTGACTGCAACTGGTGTTTCTCCAACAAATGTTCCATAGTGCAAAAAATACACCCTTTGATTGCTGGGATTTATTTTCAAGTTTTTGTATGTTATATTTTTTCCACATTCTGATTAGGGTCAAATTCAATATTAGGGGTGTGGGAATTGTCAGTTCCAACATGGATTTGAAACGATCAAGAAATGTCCAAATTTCAATTATTATAATTTGTCAATTAATGTGACAGAGAAGCTTTGAAATAATAGGTAAAAATTACGTGTGGTACCAATTATCTCTTAATAGGTGTGCTCATGCCGACACACACACAGAGGATGACAAAAATAGTCATGACCGTCACCTTCTTTGCTTCTAACCTAACCCTTTCATGCCCCCCATATCCTGTTCTAAAGACCATGGTAGGGGCTTTACTAAGCAAAATATAAACAGAAATAATACTTCACCTGAGAACATGATAAGCTGTCAGTGTAGTAACTGCTGTTCGTGAAAGTGTTAAAAATGGGAATGTCAGCGGAAGTGTCCACATTATATCCAAGCTGTATTGCACTAATGAGACGGCTGGGTGCTGCTGTTTCGGGTGCTAGTGATGCAACTGCCTAGAGAAAAATCGAGGAGCCAATTTTACAGGTGTTAGCCTGATTGGAAAATGCCAAGCAAATTATGAACGCATTATTTAATAGGAACGTTTGCCTCGTTATTTCTTGGTGGAAAATGAGGGATTGCTGCATAATGAGTATGTCCGGATCACTGGTACACTATATACATCCTGACGTTATCTCACGTCACATTATTATCCGAGCATGTTGACTCTTAACTTCAACTTCTTATATTAGAACTTGCAAATGTGTGCAACACTCACTGGCTTAGAATGTGTGAATTGACCTGTGCACTGTTTTTGAGGTCTTATAGCAAAAACCCTATTGAAATCACTTTCAGAGTTTTTTATTACATTTTGTCTCTGGGACTCTGTGCCGGCGACCTGCTTTTCCAGTGGTTAGTCTGTCAAGTGTAGATGTTGTGGGTTCAATAACGGTGCCGGCCTTCCTGTGTGGAGTTTGCATGTTCTCCCCGTGCCTGCCTTGGTTTTCTTCGGGTAATCCGGTTTCCACCCACATTCCAAAACAACCCTGTGATTTACTGGCAACTGGTTCAAGGTGTCCCCTGTGTACTGTCCGAACAGAAACCGACCCCCGCCCCACTCCGACACTTGTGCGGATAAAGTGGATGGAGGGATGGATGGATGGATAGATGTCTCAGCTGCATGGTGAATGATTGATTAGCACATTCGTCTCACATTGCAAAAGCGCAGGTTATGATACCTGACCTCGGTATTCCTGTGTGGAGATTACATATTCTACCCATGCTTCAGGTTTATCCAGGTACTCCAGTTTCCTCCCCGACACCAAAAATATGCACGGGATGTGAAAAGATCACTCAAAATTGTCCAGAGATGTGAGAGTGAGCACAGTAGTCAGTGACGTGGAGGGTGAGAGGGTGACCTCCTACAAGTACCTGGGTGTTACTCTCAACAATAAACTGGACTGGTCAACAAACACGGATGCCCTAATCAAAAAGGGACAGAGTCGCCTCTTCGTACTCAGGAAACTGAGGTCTTTTGGAGTTCAGGGGTCACTCCTAAAGACTTTCTATGACTCTGTGGTGGCATCAGCCATCCACTATGGAATAGTCGGCTGGTCAGGCAGCATAAACACCCGGGACAGGAAAAGACTGGAGCGCCTTGTCAAGCGGGCCAGTTCTGTCGTGGGCTGCTCGCTGGACTCTCTGGAGGAGGTGGGCAACAGACGGACGCTAGCTAAACTAAAAGCTATAATGGACAGCCCCTCCCACCCCCTCCTGCCCACCCTGACAGCACTGGGTAGCTCCATTAGCCAGAGCCTATTACACCCGCTCGTTCCTACTGACTGCTGTCAGGCTTCACAATTCTCAATGATCACATGTGAAAAAAGAAAAAAAAAAACTGGACATAACTGGACATGTAAATATGGGTTCTTGCAATATATCAAAATGCATTTCTTAATTCTGCACTATGTACAGTTTTTCTTATGGAACAGTTTTGCACATTTACATCTGCACAGTATACAGTTGACACTTTATTTTGTTATGCTTAGAATATCTTGTTTTCTATCCTTTCACCCCCACCGCTACCCCATCCCTTTTCAATAGCTGCTGTTGACTGCAAATTTCCCCATTATGGGACGAATAAAGGTATTCTGATTCTGACGTGCGGTGAGGCACTGACGTCATCACTGTCAGATTTACAAACATGTGAACTGGACAGAGTAGCTTATTCACAATTTGATTGGCAACAGTTAACGTGTTTTGTTTAAAATGTCATGTCAGCATTCTTTAGATAAACTCTAGCATAAAAAAAGAATTACAAAAATAATGTTTTTATCGTGTTACCTTTACTTGTAAATAAAGTCCATGCGCTGCTTCTTCTGAAGAAAGGCATCTATACCTTCTTTGTAGAAGCCTTCCTTATCTTTCTTCAGTTTTAAGTATCTCTATTTCTTTCAATTTAGATATGTAATCCTCCATTCTGAAAATAAGGCCAAGCAACACGAAAAAAATGACTGGATGGTTGCACTTAACTTACTGTTTACTGTAGCTTGCTCTCACTAATTCTATTATTCTGCAGCCGAGGAGACGCAAGAATCTCTGTAATTACTAGCGCCCCCTGTCATGCGGCAGGAGAACTGTTGCCTCACCTATGCACACAGTTTTGATAAAAATAAAATAAAATAAAAACTGTTGTACAGTGGTTATAATGTACAGTGACTGTACATTATATACACCACCTAAAGTGTATCGATGAGAAGGTTTCTTCAGCCGTCATCTGTACAAATTTGAAGGTTTCGGACGTTTCGCCTCTTATCCAAGAGGCTTTGTCAGCGAACTAAAGTCTGACTGGTCGTATCGGCCCTATTTATATATCCTTAATGTCCAGCCATGGCGGCGCCGGACACAGCTATGATAGGTACTGCTACTCCTCTCCTTTTTGTATCTTGATAATTATTGGTTGCATTCCCTATTCTTTGTTTCTGACATTTGTTGAATGACCACTGAGGGTACCCACAGTTAGTGAGTGCTCTCCTGATATGTTTTGACTCCTTTTCTCTACCTTCAATGCTAGTTGGTATTAGTTTAGCCCTGTACTGGAGGGTTCTGATAACTCCTAATTTGTGTTGTAACGGGTGGTTAGAGTCAAAAAGTAAGTATTGGTCAGTGTGCGTAGCCTTCCTAAAGACTTCTGTTTTTAGCGTTCTGTCCTCTTTTATAATTACTTTACAATCCAAGAAGGCTAGTTGGTTCTCTTTAATGTCCTTGCGAGTAAATTTAATGTTGATGTCTACAGAGTTGAGGTGATCTGTGAAGGATTGAATTTCTTGTTTTTTAATTATGACAAAAGTATCGTCCACATATCTAAACCAGTGTCTAGGTTTTGTCCCCGAGAAGGATGTGAGGGCTTGTTTCTCCATCTCTTCCATGTAAAGATTAGCCACTATGGGTGAAACTGGTGAGCCCATAGCACAACCATGAATTTGTTTATAAAAATTTTCCCGAAATTCAACATACGTAGTATTAAGGCAGATTTCCAATAATTTGCCGATGTGACCCGCTTTAAGTTTGGTTCTTTCATGCAGAGAAACGTCCGCCAGCAGTCTCGTCCTCACCACTGAGACTGCTGCTGGGGTTGGGACAGATGTAAAGAGAGAAGTCACAAAAAGAGGCGAATCATCCGAAACCTTCAAATTTGTACAGATGACGGCTGAAGAAACCTTCTCATCGATGGACCACTCCTGTACGACTGAGAGCTTACACAGACGCACCTAAAGTGTAGAAATTTAGTTCATATACTAAAAGTGTTTGAACACTTTAATCGCGATATGCAGAGGGACAGCAATGTGGTCTCACTGCAGAGCAAGACAGCACAGTTAGCATAGTCATTGCGCAATCCATGGTGAGGCTTGCCTCACCGCTCGTCTCACTTAGTATTTGAACGGTAAATGTGAAAATTCAGCGATTTTGAAAAAAAATCCAAAAATGGTGAAGTTAAATGGAAAAGAACGTTAAAGTACAAACCACTAAATAAATATAACTGTTTAATTTATTTTGTCATTTGATATTTCCATGATGACAGGTGAGGCACAGCCTCACGTGCCTCCCCTGACTGCACGTCACTGCTATTAGTTTCATAAAATGCATTGGACATTAATTCAACGCTTGTTGCTTATGACAAACACCATAAAAATGTTGGTGAGGAATGCTTACTTATTAGTGAGACAAACAAATAGGAATGTGTGTGGTGAAAATCTGCATAATTGAAAAAGCATTGATATCGCGCACACACACACACACACACACACACGCACGTGCACACACACACGCACACATACACACACACCACGTCTCACATCTGTGTGTCACATATATATGTGGGAGAAGTGCATGCACTGTGTGACATCCTTTTGCATTCGAGAACAAAACACAGAAATACGCGTATGACAATATTGATCTGGCTATCGAGCCGTTAAATTCAACTGTTAAGAAGTCAATGAAGCCCAGCGCAACAGTTTGCCAACACGTGCGTCTTTTGTTCTTTTGTTACTTCATTGCTTGCTCACACCATCATGTCAGATATACTCTTTAATGTTGAAATTTACGGAGAAATCCCACTTTCACTTTTTGACAGTGTAGGTTGCACCTGCAATTACAGTTAAACATTCACAGATTTGAAAATCCAAACCGGGAAAGCGATCAGATAAGAGGAGAACAAAACAAGACTAAATAAAAAATCCTTCAAGTTCAGTTTAATAACAGGCATCTGGGCATCATTGAAATCTACCCAAGGCCATTTGATGATTATACTATTGCTACCTCCACTTTCTTTTTCTTAGCTCTTGTCGATAATGTGCAGGAGTTTATGTGACCTTCAGAATCTGCCAAGAAGCAATAAAGCTGTTGTAAAGTGTGTGTTTATTTTTCACTTATTTTATTACCCATGAAACACACCAAGAGGGAACAACAGACCACTGTCAAGGTTAGCCACAGTTAAAATACATCACGTTACGCATCATCCTTGTCACTTTTTTTGTGTGTGGATATTTTATGGAATGGTACATCTGTTACATCTATACCATATATAGGGGTGACTTTTAATCGGCATGCAATAATAATTACAGTATTGAAAAAAAAAAAAACCCATGCCAGCCATGGAATTGAACTATGATCGTTGTGTGCACACTAGTTAAGAGCTGAGGCAGTGTTAGATGGTAGTGACGCTAGCAATGTTGTAGAGACACACATTTTATTAGTACAGCTTCAGTAGTGAAGCTACTTTTGCAATGACTGTGCGAGAGTGTTGACAGGATTAACATTTTCCCATTAACTAGTGCAGTAAGGATTATGGAAAGCAGGAAACTGGATACTGCGGCAGAGGAACGCGCGGATGTGCAGAATTGACCACCATTTTTCCCAAAAGGTAGAGATCAGAGCACTCCATGAATACATTTGTAATTGCGAAAAACATTTTGGAACAAAATAAATAAATAAATAAAATACAAACTTAATGAAACAAAACAAAATAATGAAACACATTGACTATACGTACACAGCATTTGCAGATTTCCCCCTTTGCCTGTGCGGGTTTTCTCCGGGTACTCCGGTTTGTTTACTCATTCAAAATGAGCACAAAAAACACAAAATTGTCTCAAGGCGAGATTGTGATTGTAGTGTGTATTCTTGTGTGTCTGTGTTCCCTGTGATAAGATGAAAGCCAGTTCGGGGTGTACTCTGCCTACTGACACTGATTTGCTGGCGAACCCTTGGGAGAAAATATGGGAGAAAAATCTTCCCAAATGAGTAAAAATTGTTTTTGTGCAAATAGCTTGAACATTTGATCAAATGGCTTGATTTCCCAATAATGTTATCCACAAAAATGATATTTTATCAATTATATGAATATTACTTTGATAGTTTGAAAAAGGTCAATTAAATTTGAGTTGAGTCGGACAGAGGTGAAGACATTCATTAAACCTCCAATTTATAGGAGCGTATATTTTGGCTGTTGTTTATTTTGTCTGACGTTCTGGTGAGCTATCAAAGTCTTTATTCGATCACTCCCAGGGGGAACACCCGCAGGCGCTAAACACCTACCAGACACTTTTGAACGAAATTAACCCAATTTCCCTGACAGATTGCATTTTATCTTTTCATGAACTGTCCCACTCATTGTAATTCATTTTTCCCCCCCTGAGGTATGGCACCAACTTGCCACCGCCTACTCGAACCGCGTATCTGTTTTCCTTCTTCCTCCTGAAAGTAAATTTGAAACAAGCCAGGATCATTTCAATGTCAAGGCAGCTTTGTCCCCGGAATAAAAGGAGACAACAAACCCTGCAGTGACAGCAATAAATGGTGCCAATTTTCCTCACAGAAAATGTGATGAATAGAATGAGAAGAGGAAGAGTGGGCAGAAGGCTTAAGAACCTAATCCAACTTAGTATATCAGAATGTTTTGGGTTTTTGACCCGCTTACTGATTTGTATCATTTAATCGTCGTGCTAGACAAAAGTACAATGTCGTGTAAGAGGATTTAGATTAAGTATGTCGAATTTTAGTGAAGTTGAAATTGTTGTTTGATGAGGATGAAACTGTCATGATCTGGTTGGCGACCAACAGGTGGCGCTGTCTGCCCCGCCTGCAACTGCACAGGTGCTGGTCGTCCCGAGCCTTGGCGGACTGCCACGTTCGAATTGGCGACCACCGGGTAGCACAGTCAGCCTATTGCCAGCCTACTGCCTCGCAGGTGCTGGCCGTTACAATCAGTGACACTTAAAAGGACTCCCGGCACAACCATCCGGTGTCGGGTCATTGTTGAATGTTGTTGTATGCTTTGTATGCAATTGTATGCATTGTATGCTGTGCATGTGTTTGTTTAACCTTGGCGGACTTTTACTCGTGGTTTTCTTTTGATACTTTGTATTCTTCTGTTCAGATGATTTGATGTTTTACATTTTGTTCCTGCTGACTTTATTTTAATACAATTTGTCAAACACAACCTCCTGCTCCCTCCTGCCTGCTTTTTGGGATACGCACCCGCCATCACCACCTTGCAAAACGTGACAGAAACATGTGTGTATTGCACATGCTCAAATGTATTTCTCAAATCATTGCAAAGACATAAGCCTCAACACCTTTGGCAATATCCGTAATATTCAATAATATTATGGGGTACAAAGTGACATGACATGACTTTGATGAAAAATATATATATATGTTGAAGCTGTTATTAAATACCACACAAAAATACTCACACAGCAAAATCCAAACGCCAAGCTAATGTATAATAATAAAAATGATAGTCATCAAATAATGCATAAATAATCAAAGATTTGAGTGTGTTAGACAACATCAGAAACTTTAAGGAATAAAAATGGAATTCCGTATTACAAAACGAAATGTGTTATTTTCCCCGTTTGAAATTCCTGCTGCAGTTTGATGCCAGGGTTAATTATACCAACACGAGCTGACAGGACTATAATGAGTCAATAAACTCTAAAAATTTAACAAACGTAACGTCATGACAGCCTGCGAAATATCGAACCTTGATATTATACATTAATCTGACAACATATCATGCACCCCTTTGACCATGACTGAAGAATGGCCACCTGCAAAACTACTTCCAGATTCTACAATGTACGGGGTGCTGCTGTTGTGTCAATTTGGGACACTTCTTTGCGAAATAGACTGTGCATTTTGACACACAGTAAAAGAACGAGAAAGTATGAAAGAACGTGACTTTATGGTACTCACGGTGATCGTAACTTGTTTGGTCTACTCAAGTACCCAGACACATATTGGTCATGACAAAGCAGGAGGCAGTTTCCGTTTCTTGTTTTGATCCAAGTCAAACTTGTCTCTTCAGGGTCACCTGGAAAAAGAAATCAGAATTTCAAATTCAATTTATGGTTGTCATGAGCCAGTTGACAGCTGGGCGGGGCCTCCGCTCCCGCCGTTCGCCAGCTGCTGTCAATTTCCTCCTCATTGACTGTGGACATTTAAACCCGACGCTGGCACTCACCCAGCGTCAGAAGATACTTCGCCTCGTGCCATGCCAGTACTTGGAACTTGTAGCCAGTATATAATTTGCTTCGCCCGAGGAATGATTTTAGCCACGAACGCGTTTATTTATTGCACCGCGTCGTAGGTTGTTTTGCACCCCCGTGTGCCACTTTATTTTTCTTAGTTAGTGTGGTTGGGTGGATTGCCGCCACTCACCCACTAGCATTGTCAGTTTGTCATTCTTGGTTTTGTCTCACGAACTTTTTTACCGGGTCCGCGTCTTTTCGGACCCGCGCTTTATGTTAATAAATCCATTGCCGGTACCTACGCCTCTGTCCTGCTTAGCGATCCACCGCCAATCCCACACGTTCCTGCTCGCCAGCTGCCACTGTCGCCGCCGGAACGTGACAATGGTGGCATTTTATCCAGCCAAAAAGCAATTATGAGGAAACAAAAACAAATCTGAAAATACAACTCGTTATTTGAATTAGGGTCCTTTGTAGATTGATACTGTGAGTTATTCCTGGTTGTGTTTTGTTTTGACCTTTTTTTTCATGCTGCTAAATGATACGTCAGGAGGGTAGGTTGTATTTGTTATATTTTTTATTTTTTTAATAAGAAGGACAAAGCCCCTCTCTCATTAAAATGTGTGATACAAGCGAGCATGCGGCCTCACTGAAGAGAGTGCTGTTCCACACCATGAGCCAGGATAAAAGCACACAGACACTGAGGCACTGCAAGGATCTATGATCTTAATTTGGTCAAACATTATTCCAATGCAGCACACCAAGATAAATAAATAAACGCCTTTTTTGGAAATTTCTCACCACACGCAGTGCTTGCTTTCTGAATAATGCTGCTTACCACTAAGAATACAGCTTTTGTTTAAGTCTGCTTATACCAGACGTCTGTCACTGTCAAAGCCGACAGTTGGGGTAAAACACTGAAATGTACAAAATGCCAACAGCCTCATACTACTGGACAACAAAGTCCAAATTAAACTGTGTGGCTGTGAAGGCTCAAAAAGCTGCTCTGGAACAAACAAGAACATGTAGACTGTTTGCTCCATGAAAACAACTTTTATTTGTATTCCTTTACAATGGACCACTTATTTCCCCATGCATTTCCGAGAAACGGAAATAGATTAGAATACTTATCTTTTATGTCAAATTTGGCCAGTTTATTGGCATCTACATTGTGTCACTGACAGTTGCTAAATATGCAAAATATCAACAAAAAGCCCAGTAAATAATGTGCAGTATATAATAGTGTATAGTATATTTGCCGCTAGATAGCTCAGTTGATAAGGCATCGGTTTGGCATATGGGAGACGAGGATTCGAATCCCAGTTGAGGCAGAGAAAAATGAACACAAAACATCATCCAGTGTGGGTCCTTGGGCAAGACCCTTCACGCTAATGCCTACCTCATACAATGATGAGAGACAATAAATGGAATGACATGCCGGCTCAAACAAGGTCTGCGTCAGGTGCTGGGGAACCAGAGCACCTTGATGAAAAATGGGCTACTGGAACAAAGCGGAGATGGACGAGATGTGATAACATGGCTCTGTTGGAATGCTACTACTCAAGCAACCCTAGTCAGAGAATGGGGGCTGAATGGTTACTTCGAAACCCACAGTCACAGTTGACCATGAAACAACTAGTAGCTCAGTGTTCCAATATCCACAAACGGAAATTGCTGTCGCAACTTGAGATTGATGAGTTACAACACAAATTCTGAGGTGAAAGGCCCCAGGCTGCCACATCAGAGGAAGAGGTTCAACCAGAGATTGGGAGGCAAGCCCCAATGAATGATGAGATTGGGAAGCCAGCCCCAATGAATTAAATGCTGAGCGAAGCAGCAACTGACCTGAGAGATAAGATCGTGGCAAGATTGAAAACTGCTGATTACAACGGCTATGTGAAGTACCACCTGAAAGTCTCATGGAAACTGTGAATGCAGCACTGAGAACGATCCCGACCGGAACAATCACGGAAACCAATGAGCTGATATACGCCTCAGCATCAGTGATCCTAGAGAAGCTTGGCTACACGAGATTCATTACCCACCATGGAAAAGACGGTTGGAGGCTAAGATCAAGGCGGCTTGGAAATTTGTGAGTCAATTGACGGAGACCCAGAGAGGTGTGAATAAAAGGCCAATACCCAAGAGGTAGAAGCAGATAACCATACCTGAAGCACTCGAAACTGCCAAACAAAGGCTCCAGGCCATGTCCAGTCGCCTAAAGAGGTACACGAAAGAGAATGAGGCCAGAAGAATAAACAGGCTGTTCGCAACACAACCTCAGAATCAGAATCAGAATCAGAATCAGAATACCTTTATTCGTCCCGCAATGGGGAAATTTGCAGTCCACAGCAGCAATTGAAGAGGGATGGGGTTGGGGTGGGAGTGAAAGGATAGAAAACAAGATATTCTAAGCATAACAAAATAAAAATGTCAACTGTATACTGTGCAAATGTAGATGTGCAAAAACCGTTCTATAAACAAGACTGTACATAGTGCAGAATCAAGAAATGCATTTAGATATATTGCAACAACCCATATTTACAAGTGTCCAGTTTTTTTTTTTTTTTTTTTTTTTTTTTTCACATGTGATCATTGGGAATTGTGAAGCCTGACAGCAGTCGGTAAGAACGAGCGGCGGTACCTCTCCTTCTTGCAGCGCGGGTGTAATAGTCTCTGGCTAAAGGAGCTACCCAGAGCTGTCAGGATGGGCAGGAGGGGGTGGGAGGGGCTGTCCGTCATAGCTTTTAGTTTAGCTAGCGTCCGTCTGTTGCCCACCTCCTCTAGAGAGTCCAGCGAGCAGCCCACGACAGAACTGGCCCGCTTGA